>NW_027505264.1:0-180362 GCF_021521415.1 Bidens hawaiensis | reverse complement strand
ATAAACGCAGTTCTAAATATCAGAGTTAATTAAAACATTCGCGGAATATAAAAGCTTTCATAAAACATTTCATAACAAAACACCTATTGTCTTAAAACAACATCTTATCTTTCAAAATAAACAAAACATTAAACTTTAAACGTCTTGAGTCTTCCGATGCCAGCCCCTTATTCAGTGCCACGTGTCTCCTCAAGCGAGCTGCCTCATCCTACTCACCTGCGTGCATACTAAAAGTCAGCTATGCTGAGTGAGTTCTAGTTAATCACATAATCATACAATACCTTCTTACATTTCATACTTAACCTCTTAACTTTCTTACATACACACGTAAGTGCATATACTTTCATTCTTACCTTCATACGTCCTTTACATACATAATCATACGTTTTAAAGAGCCTTTCGCCCTATAACCTCACAGATATTATAAGGGTCTGTTCTCTAACATCACAGATATTATTAGGGTCTGGTCCTTAACATCACAGATATTATTAGGTTCTGGTCCCTAACATCACAGATATTATTAGGGTCTGGTCCCTTTGTTTCGTGTAACTGTACCGTACCTGTTCGTACATACTTTCCTTGTCAATACGTGCAATCTCCGAAGAGCGTTGACGTACCATCATCATAACATACATACATTATGCATACATCATATATTCATACATACATCCTATCTTTCATCATACTTATCAATCATATCTTAACTACCACCTGATGGTACATGCAATATCCGAAGATCGTTCACGCACCGTCAAAGAATCATCATACATAAATCATACAAGGCATACACTTACCACTTAAGATAAGTGTATTAACTATCACATCGAGTATGCACACAGCCCCGAAAACATAACAAGGAAGTGGGGCTAGAAACTCACCTGAATCCTGTTGCGCTCTCCGTTAATCGTTATTCCCTTCTTGAGCTGTGCACGGCTAACTGTATAATATTTACATGTATCAATTAACTACTACTACTCATGTTGTATTTCTATCTTTATATAACCCACAACGAACGGGGGTCCGGGGGCAGCGCCCCTGGCAGTGGGGTCTAGGGGCGGTAGCCCCTAGCAGGGTCCAAGGGGCACAGCCCCTGGCTGGGGTTAAGCTGCCTTAACACATTTTCCATTAGGGTTTTGAATCCTTAAATAATTTGCAACTTAAAGTCCAAGGGCTTCTTTGTAACTAAATCGTTCTTTTCTAAGTCCAGAGACTGTTATTGTCATTCAGTTAAACTTCTAATTCGTTATTGGTTCATAGCGAATTGGATTATCCTAGCGAACTGGTTCTTATAACGAACTGAACCCTTAACGAACTGGACTCTTAAACGAATCCGTCCTTGTACGAACCAGTCCACATAGCGAATCAGTTCAAGTAACGAATTGGACCTTCTAATTCGTTATCTCCTTTAACGAATGGCTATAACGAAATGGGGGGGGGGGGTTAATTCGTTATCTTTTCCTTAACGAATCAGGACACGAACTAAGGCTAGTTCGTTATCTTTCCTTAACGAATCTACTTAACGAATCACCCTTAATTCGCTAAATTCCTGTTAGCGAACTAGGGTTAGGTCAGGGAATGTCAGAACATTCCCTGACATACCCTTAACCTCTTTTTACTTTTCCAGCGCTGCCTTTCCGGCGCCGTCAGTGCCGGAAAGCCGCCGGAAAAACGCGAACTCACCGGAAAAACGATTTTTAACTTGTTTTTCACCGTTTTTCGCCCCGTTCGATCCAGATCTGAGCTAGGGTGATCCCTAAGCTCATCATAGGTTCAGTTTATACCCGATTCCACCCGGATCTCGTGATTTAAACGGTTTAACGGTGTCGGCTCGTTGTTTCGCAACTTTATCTAACGGGTTAAGCTCATACAATATTAAACTATCGTTACCTCCGATCGGTGCTCGGTTTCCTTCTTGATTTCGGCTAGAGATAAGGAAGAACTAGAGAGAAATCTTAAGTGTGTGTTTTGGGTGGTGTATGGAATATGTGTGAATGAGGATTAAATGGATATTAAGGGTTTATATATTTATGGATCATGGGCTTAAGCCCATGGTCTTTCCTTCTTTCTTTCCTAACCCAAGTCCATAACCCATATTCATTTACCCAGCACTGGCCTAACCCGTATTCTATTTATCTAAACCGATAACGACCCACTATGAAATAACGAAATTTATTTTTTTATTATAATAACCGAAAGTAGGATGTTACAAGTCTTCCCTCCTTAAGGAGGTTTCGTCCCCGAAACCTAACTATTACATAAACAAATTTGGGTAAAACTTGCGCATCTCATCCTCCGCTTCCCAAGTAGCATCTGAACCCTTGCGATGCTTCCATATCACCTTCACTAAAGGTATAACCTTGTGACGAAGCTGCTTCTCCGTACGGTCAACTATCTCGATCGGTTGCTCAATGTAGTTCAGCTGTTCATCAACCTCAATGTCCATTAATGGCACGTGGGACGTGTCATCAGCTAGACATTTTCTCAGATGAGAAACATGGAAGGTTGAATGAATTCCTTCTAACTCTTCTGGCAAGTCTAGTTTATAAGCCACTTCGCCTACACGATCTATAATTTTAAACGGTCCAATGTACCTCGGACTCAACTTCCCCCTCTTCCTAAAACGGATAATTCCTTTCCAAGGAGAGACCTTGAGCATCACATTGTCACCAACGTTAAACTCAATCGATCGTCGCCGTTTATCAGCATACGACTTCTGTCTGTCTTGAGCAGCTTTCATTCTTGCCTTGATCTGATCGAACTTCGAAGAGGTTTCTTGCACAACTTCTAGGCTTCCCATCTCTTTCTGGCCAATCTCTCCCCAACACACCGGGGTTCTACACCGTCTACCGTAAAGCATCTCAAACGGTGGCATACCAATGCTTGAATGGTAGCTGTTGTTATAGGAGAACTCTGCTAGGTGCAGATGATCATCCCAACTTCCTCCAAAGTCCAAAACACAAGCACGTAGCATATCCTCAAGGGTCTGGATTGTCCTTTCAGACTGTCCATCGGTTTGAGGATGATACGCCGTACTGATGTTCAACCTCGTCCCCATAGCTTCATGGAATTTCTTCCAGAACCTAGAAGTAAACCGTGTATCACTATCAGACACGATCGATAACGGTACTCCATGCTTGGTTACAATTTCTTTAATGAACAATCTTGCTAACGTTTCTGACGAGATGGCCTCTCGTATGGGCAGAAATTGAGCACTCTTGGTCAAACGGTCCACAATCACCCAGATAGTATCATGATGCTTAGCTGTACGAGGTAGCTTAGTTATGAAATCCATGGTGATGTGTTCCTATTTCTACTCATGTATCTCTAGCGGTTGCATCTTCCCATAAGGCTTCTGATGTCCGGCTTTGACTTGTAAGCAAGTTAAGCACTTACTGACATAATCCACTACATCATTCTTCATTCCAGGCCACCAGTAATCTCTTTTCAAGTCTTGGTACATCTTTGTAGCTCCAGGATGGATTGAGTACCTTGACTTATGAGCTTCATCTAAGATTCGACTTCTAAGATCACCATGGCGTGGGATCCACATACGGTCGAACCTAGTCTTAACTCCATGAGTGTTTTCCATCAACTCATCTTGCTGGCCATAAATCCTTTCTTTCTTTATTAACCCTTCATCTACTAACACTTCTGACTGTACCTTGACAATCTCTTCAAAAAGACTTGAGTTCATAATCAGCTGGTATGACTTCACTGTTGCAAGGACTTCCTCGTTCTTACGGCTTAGCGCGTCAGCGACTACATTAGCTTTACCGGGATAGTACTTAATGTCGCAGTCATAATCCTTAATCAACTCCAACCATCGTCTCTACCTCATGTTCAATTCTTTCTGCTCGAAGAAGTACTTTAAACTCTAATGATCTGTATAGATAGTACACTTAGTACCATACAGATAATGCCTCCATATCTTAAGAGCATGCACTATAGCTGCTAACTCTAAATCATGTGTCGGATAAGTACTCTCATGGACTTTCAACTGTCTAGACGCGTAAGCTATCACCTTCCCTCGTTGCATCAATACGCAACCTAGTCCTTGATGCGAGGCATCAGCACAAACAACTAAATCCTCGTCACCATCGGGTAGAGAAAGGATTGGAGCTTGCGTGAGTCTCTTCTATAATTCCTCAAAGGCTTCTTCTTGAAACTTTCCCCAACTGAATACTATCGACTTTCGGGTCAAGCCGGTCAGCGGTGCGGCTATCTTGGAGAAACCTTCGATGAATCTCCTATAGTAGCCAGCTAACCCTAGGAAGCTTCGTATATCAGTCGGATTCTGTGGAGTCTTCCAATTCGTTATCGCTTCAATCTTAGCTGGGTCCACGGTAATCCCTTCCCGATTAATCACGTGACCTAGTAATTGCACTTCTCTTAACCAGAACGCGCACTTCGAGAACTTAGCATACAACTTCCCTTTCTTCAGAGTCTCCAGTACCTCTCTCAGATGCTCAGCATGGTCAGACTCGCTCTTTGAATAAATCAAAATATCATCAATGAAGACGATAACCGACTTATCCAACATCGGCCGACACACCCTATTCATCATGTCCATAAATGCTGCAGGAGCATTTGTTAGACCGAATGACATTACGAGGAACTCGTAGTGTCTATACCGCGTTGGAGCGCTGTCTTAGGGATGTCTGCCTCTTTCACCTTCAGCTGATGATAGCCTGATCTGAGATCTATTCGTGAGAACCAACTTGAACCTTGCAGTTGGTCAAACAGATCATCAATCCTTGGCAAAGGATATCTATTCTTTACCGTAAGCTTATTCAACTCACGATAGTCTATACACATTCTCATACTTCCATCCTTCTTCTTCACGAACAACACTGGTGCGCCCCACGGGGAAACACTTGGTCTTATGAAACCTTTGTCGAGGAGTTCTTGCAGTTGGGACATCAATTCTTTCATCTCGAACGGAGCTAGACGGTAAGGTGCTTTTGCGACGGGCTGGGTTCCTGGTATTAAATCTATCTGGAATTCTATCTCTCGCTCCGGTGGTAACCCCGGAAGATCCTCAGGGAATACTTCTGGGTAGTCACACACGATAGGAACATCTTTCATTTCTTTCGTCTCGGCCGTAGCGTTGACAACATACGCCAGGTAGGCACCACATCCTCGTCGTAATAACCCTTCGGCTTTTATCATCGAAATGACGTTAAACCCTGAACTTTCTTTATCACCGTAAACCGTCACCACACTACCATCTAAAGACCTTAGCTTTATTATTCTACTCTTACATACTATCTGAGCTTCAAACTCAGACAACCAATCCATTCCCAAGACTACATCGAACCCTCCTAAGGTCATAACATACAAAGTAACAGGGAACTCATGTCCCTCTAACTCTATCTTACAATCCTTAACCATTTTTGTTATTTTAACCGAAGTGTCACTGGCGGTTTCTACTATAAAAGTTTCAGACACTCGGCAGCCTTTCATTTTTGCTAGTTTACTAAATGTCGTAGCTACAAAACTTCTATTCGCACCAAAATCAAATAATACGGAAGCAGAAATGCCGTTTACTAAGAACGTACAGGTCACAACATCAGGAATCTGTCTAGCTTGTTCCTGGGTCAGCATATAGGCTCTAGTCCTCGGCATTGCTTGATCAGAATCCTTCTTCCCACTACCTCCAGCCTCACCTCCAGTGCACTCCCTTACCATATGGCCTGTCTTGCCACATTTGTAACATGCTGGCTTCGCACCGCACTCATTGGCATAATGCCCTACCTTCCCGCACTTATAACAGGCATTCGACCCCATTCTGCATTCTCCACCATGAGCCTTTCCACATTTGGGAAAAACATCAGAACTTCTACCCCACTTGCACTCACCACTATGCATCTTTCCGCAGGACTTACACGATCTCTTCTCCCACACTTTCTGCTTCTTATCTTTGGAGTTCCATAACTGAGTACCGGGTCGCTTAACAGGAGCAACCCACTTCTTATCTTTCTTTTCCTCTTCCACCACTGCGTCATCCGCAGCCAGGTCAGCATAAACCACCTCTGCGAGTTCGACAGCAGAGTCAAAGGTAGCTGGTTTACTCGTCCTGACTAGCATGCGGACTTTCTGTGGAAATCCCCTCACATAACACTTGATTCTCTTGGCCTCAGTGTTAACCATATCGGGTACCAACCTAGACATTCGATTGAACTCGGTGGTGTACTCACGATGTGTCATTGCCCCAACTTTCAAGTTCAGGAACTTCATCTCCGCCCTCTCAACCTCGGCGTCAGCACAGAACTTCCTCATCACTAACTCCTTTAGATCCTCCCACTTCATCTCTTTGATCTTTCACGGGTCTTCCTCTGCTCCACACTCTCCCACCAATACATAGCCTCATACTCGAATGATTGAGTAGCATAACCTACCGCTTGGTCGGGACGGCACTCACTAATGCGGATAATTTTATCCATGACGGTTATCCATTTAAGAGTAGCGATTGCATCTCCTACACCAGTCAGCTTAGGCTGGTCACAACCTTTAAAGGACTTATAGTTGCAACCTCCTCGGCCCCTCTTCCTATCATCAACTTTCACAGACCTTACCTCACTTGAATCACCATTTTCCCTCTCATCATCTTTCCTACCATCACCACCTGCCCCTTCAGCAGTTCTTTCACGGCTTCCAGCAGACCCTCCAGGAGTTATATTCTTCACAGCAGTGGCTACAGCTTGAACAATAGCTACATGAATTGCGGGATCCAGTTGAACCCCTTCGTTGTTGGCTGGACCTCCTCCAGCTGCACTGCCCTCATCTCCGGTGTTAGAAGCTGTCTCAACCGAAGGTTGCTGGACACGATGAGGCCTGCCGCGTCATCCAGTGCGACCTCCAACTCCAGCAATGTCTCCAGCTCCAGCCATCGTATTCTAAAAGGGAAAACACAAACATCATCACTCAAGGAACAATTTAGTACAAGGATAGTAAGGCTAACAGGTAATAACAATGGCCAGCTGTGATTAGCTGATCACGTTACTTTCCGTGTCCTATACACTTCCCTTATGAGTCCATTTGTGCGGGTTCTATCCTAAACAGTTAATCAATCAAGTAATTATATCCCTAACATTCACATACCCTTTCTTTAGCAATCAAGCTAACATTAACATACATATTTAATCATACACTTTACCGTTACTGAGCTTGCTTGACTGACACATGGCATTCTTGAACTGGCATCTTCTTTCTTTTCTTGCTTTAATCCCATTCTCTATTCGAGTCTAAGCATATAAGATGCTTAAATCTCTCGAACTTTGCTCTGATACCAACTTGTAAGGCCCCGTTACCGGTAGCCCTACTTTCGTGTTGGATTTACTCATAAACGCAGTTCTAAATATCAGAGTTAATTAAAACATTCGCGGAATATAAAAGATTTCATAAAACATTTCATAACAAAACACCTCTTGTCTTAAAACAACATCTTATCTTTCAAAATAAACAAAACATTAAACTTAAACGTCTTGAGTCTTCCGATGCCAGCCCCTTATTCAGTGCCACGTGTCTCCTCAAGCGAGCTGCCTCATCCTACTCACCTGCGTGCATACTAAAAGTCAGCTACGCTGAGTGAGTTCTAGTTAATCACATAATCATACAATACCTTCTTACATTTCATACTTAACCTCTTAACTTTCTTACATACACACGTAAGTGCATATACTTTCATTCTTACCTTCATACGTCCTTTATATACATAATCATACGTTTTAAAGAGCCTTTCGCCCTATAACCTCACAGATATTATAAGGGTCTGGTGTCTAACATCACATATATTATTAGGGTCTGGTCCCTAACATCACAGATATTATTAGGGTCTGGTCCCTAACATCACAGATATTATTAGGGTCTGGTCCCTAACATCACAGATATTATTAGGGTCTGGTCCCTTTGTTTCGTGTAACTGTACCGTACCTGTTCGTACATACTTTCCTTGACAATACGTGCAATCTCCGAAGAACGTTCACGTACCATCATCATAACATACATACATTATGCATACATCATATATTCATACATACATCCTATCTTTCATCATACTTATCAATCATATCTTAACTACCACCTGACGGTACTTGCAATATCCGAAGATCGTTCACGCACCGTCAAAGAATCATCATACATAAATCATACAAGGCATACACTTACCACTTAAGATAAGTGTATTAACTATCACATCGAGTATGCACACAGCCCCGAAAACATAACAAGGAAGTGGGGCTAGAAACTCACCTGAATCCTGTTGCGCTCTCCGTTAATCGTTATTCCCTTCTTGAGCTGTGCATGGCTAACTGTATAATATTTACATGTATCAATTAACTACTACTACTCATGTTGTATTTCTATCTTTATATAACCCACAACGAACGGGGGTCCGGGGGCAGCGCCCCTGGCAGCGGGGTCTAGGGGCGGCAGCCCCTAGCAGGGTCCAAGGGGCACAGCCCCTGGCTGGGTTAAGCTGCCTTAACACATTTTCCATTAGGGTTTTGAATCCTTAAATAATTTGCTACTTAAAGTCCAAGGGCTTCTTTGTAACTAAATCGTTCTTTTCTAAGTCCAGGGACTGTTATTGTCATTCAGTTAAACTTCTAATTCGTTATTGGTTCATAGCGAATTGGATTATCCTAGCGAACTGGTTCTTATAACGAACTGAACCCTTAACGAACTGGACTCTTAACGAATCCGTCCTTGTACGAACCAGTCCACATAGCTAATCAGTTCAAGTAACGAATTGGACCCTCTAATTCGTTATCTCCTTTAACGAATGGCTATAACGAAATTGGGGGGGGGGGGTTAATTCGTTATCTTTTCCTTAACGAATCAGGACACGAACTAAGACTAGTTCGTTATCTTTCCTTAACGAATCTACTTAACGAATCACCCTTAATTCGCTAAATTCCTGTTAGCGAACTAGGGTTAGGTCAGGGAATGTCAGAACATTCCCTGACATACCCTTAACCTCGTATTACTTTTTCGGCGCCGTCAGTGCCGGAAAGCCGCCGGAAAAACGCGAACTCACCGGAAAAAACGATTTTTAACTTGTTTTTCACCGTTTTTCGCCTCGTTCGATCCAGATCTGAGCTAGGGTGATCCCTAAGCTCATCATAGGTTCGGTTTATACCCGATTCCACCCGGATCTCGTGATTTAAACGGTTTAACGGTGTCGGCTCGTTGTTTTGCAACTTTATCTAACGGGTTAAGCTCATACAATATTAAACTATCGTTACCTCGGTTTCCTTCTTGATTTTGGCTAGAGATAAGGAAGAACTAGAGAGAAATCTTAAGTGTGTGTTTTGGGTGGTGTATGGAATATGTGTGAATGAGGATTAAATGGGTATTAAGGGTTTATATATTTATGGATCATGGGCTTAAGCCCATGGTCTTTCCTTCTTTCTTTCCTAACCCAAGTCCATAACCCATATTCATTTACCCATCACTGGCCCAACTCGTATTCTATTTATCTAAACCGATAATGACCCACTATGAAATAACGAAATTTATTTTTTTATTATAATAACCGAAAGTAGGATGTTACAGTAGCTGACTTTTAGTATGCACGCAGGTGAGCAGATTAAAGAACTAGCATGAGGATGGCACATGGCATGGAGTGACCGGCTGACATCTAATGATAAAGGAAATAATGTTTCAACACAATGTTTTATGTTATGATTTAAAGACAAGTTTGTAATGCTTTGTAAAGAATGATCGAAGTTTTATATTCCGCGAAAGTTTAATTAACCCTGATCTGTAAGAACTGTGTTTATGAGTAAATCCGACGCTAAAGTAGGGCTACCGGGAACGGGGCCTTACACGACTGCTCTTCAGTAATTAGCCCACCAATCACCATCTTCAACCTCCCTACCAACACTTTAGAGATAACCTTATTCATACTTCCAATCAAACTAATCGGGCGGAAATCCCCTAAAGACACCAGATCTTTTACTCTAGGAATTAAAGCAAAGAAAGAAGACATGCATCCGTTGCTGAACGGGCCCGAGTAAAAAAACTCCTTAAATATCTTTAGAAAATCTTTCTGGAAGCAGTTCCAGAACCGCTTGAAGAATCTAAAATTATATCCATCAGGACCAGGTGATCGGTCTCCTGCACATTCCCAAATGGCCTCCTTAATTTCTGCCAATGTGAATTCAGATATAAGCCCATTTGCCTCTACACTACTTAGTTTTCTTAGATGATTGAACACCAAAACCGGCCTAATTTGCACTTGTACCTCGAATCTTTTTGCAAAAAAATCAAACAACATGTCTTTCATAATAATCAGATTAGCCTCCCAAATCCCATTCACAAACAGGCCATGTAATCTATTATTACTATGATTAGCATTTATTATACCATGAAAATACTTAGAATTCTCGTCCCCTTCCGAAGCCCACCGAACCCTTGACTTTCGTTTCAGATCCCGGTACTTCAAGTTCTCAAACTCTTTCACCAAACCAATACACTCCGCCCTTTTTTCAAGTTCTGCCTCGGATAACGGTCTATTTTCCCCAGCTGCTTCAAGTGACCGAATACACCATTATTTTTCTGATACATCCCCTCTTTCAGAATATGAACTTGTTTCAATTTCACTTTAATTCGGTTTTCTAACCATCGAAGTTTAGTAAGCAATCCAAGATCCGCCGAACCTACGAACTTAAAAAACCCACATTGCTCTCGAATAAACTCCTAAAACCCTTCCAGTTCCAACCAAGAATTGTAGAAACGGAATAGAATATGCCCAAAGTCAGTCTCTACCGAGGTCAACAAGAGAGGCCTATGGTCCAAGAAATCTTTCGTTAATAAGGTTAATGAAGCAAGCGGCCATTTACCAACGAACTCTTTACACACCAACATTCGATCAAGCTTGCTAAACTTATCTCCCTTATCGGAGATATATGTAAACATACCTCCTCCCATCTGGTACTCCGATAGTTCAGCCTCAGATATAAACCGGTTAAACTCATCGGCATTCGATGTCACAAACTCCGAGTTTTGTCTTTCACACGGCTCTCTAACCTCATTAAAGTCTCCTATCATTACGCATAAACCGACTATCGACTTCCTAACCTCCAAAAGTTCGACCCATAAATTTTTCCGTTCAGCTGGATCGTTTGGTGCATACACATTCACAATAGTTAAAAAAACTCCTACGGGTTTAATAATCCCACTAGTAACCAGAAATCTACGATGTTTTTGAGACCCAATCTTGCCGAAATAAGACGAATCCCAAATACTAAGAATACCACCAGATCATCCAACCGCGTCTACCGAATTAAACTCACACAATGACCTTCCCCAAAATCGATTAACCACCCATGGTGGTATCTCTGATGTTTTCGTCTCCTGGATACACACAAAGTGCACCCCATGACTGGTCTTCAACCCGCGAACCCAACTTGCTTTCTTGGACTCGCCTACCCCCCTAATATTGATGGAATTAAAATTCATGAGGAAACTGAAAAACCTCCATCATCGACGATAACCTTCCTAACCTCCAGTATATGATCAATCAATGAAGTCCCCAACTCCGCCCCCATTTTAATTGTCTCCTCTACTTCCTTATCCAACCCCTCCTCAACCTCTCCGGTTACCTGCGCTGATTCCATTAAGGAAGATCCACCACCAATACTTGGAATTATTGTTGGAGCATTACCCACGTTTGACGTCTCATCCATATTCTCTAAATTGGGAAAAGAAACCCCAGTAGGGCCACCCTTAACCGGATTCAGGTTCTTGGCCAAATCCATCGGGCTATCAGAAGTTGGGCTTCTAAGCCTCCTAGGTCTTTTTCTTGAGGCTAGAGTACAAATTATTTTCATATAATTAAACTCCTTTTCATATAAATTCTTCGCGCCTAAACAACCTCTATGGTCCCCACCATTCATTACTGGCTCCTTACTCCCCATGCACGCATGAGTCGTCTCTTTCTGCATGGGAGCAGAGCCGTCCTTTAACCATTCGAGCCCAACGCTCCTCGCCTTTTCTGGCGTCCCTATCGCAGACATACCTGCCACTGGCGACCTTTCCACCCCTTGCGTCATCGGAGAAGCCGGTTTGAATTCACCCTCATACAAATCCTCATCAACGTTACTCTCTACCGAAGCACCGGAAGACGACTCACTCGGCTTAGCATAGGAAGAATTTTCACAGAAACTAGGCACCCAAGTTTTCATATCTTCCGACACCCAAAACGGATATACTTTGCCATTCCATTTGACCCTGATTTCCTCCTGGATGTGACTCCCGATATTTGTTAAAACAAAACAGTCTATGACTGAGTTATCCATAACTTGCCAAGAAAACTCTGACGAAAAAATTTTTGAACCAAACAACTCTCCAATTTTGTCATAATTAGAGCTATCCCGGAGCATAATCGGTAATCCAACTACTTTTAACCCAGCAAAGCGGTCAAACAGGACATCTTGGCCCTTCCAAAGGGTGGCCTCAGACAAGAACTTTTCACGAATTTGCACATGGTTACTTAAAAAATCCGTAGCTTGATACGGTTTGTTAAACACAACCATTATCTTAAGACCTCCAATGTATGAAATAGCCGCATCGAGAAACCCAGCCCCTGTTAACCACACTTTGCACTCGCAAAGCTCTTGAATACCCTTCTCCACACACATCACAGATCTCCCTAACACCTGTCCCGGATAACACAAACCAGGTGACTCCAAAAGGATTTCTTTCTTGACACCCATCTCCTTCCCCCCTCCACCATTTTCCAGTATCTACTTATACGAGACCCCATCCTTTTTAAATGACTGTTGAAACTCTGACCTGTTCTCATTTTCCCTTCTTTGGTTACCACCATTAGTTTGCTCCATTACCCTGCCATTATTGACCCCCCCCCCTTGTTTTCCATACTTGGCTACAGAAACCTCCACCACCACATGACCAATCTTCGTGCCCTACAGTTCCCCCGCAAACTTCAGAGAATCTTTCACCCCTTTGAATCTAAGGAAACCAAACCCATTTCCCCCTAAGTCCTTCTTTTTCGCCACATAAGCATCCGACATCGACCCTTTATCCCGGAATGCTGCCCACAAATCGTTTAGCGTCACACCTTCGGGGATATTTGATACGTAGAAAGATGTTTCTTTTCTTGACCCCCCGCCGTTGCCGGAATTATTCTCATATCGAACTTCCCTCCACTCCCTTCTCATATTAGTTTTTGATTACGTAATGGATCCAGGACCCGTAAGGGGATCAGATCCGTGTTTCATCACAACCAAACAATTTTTTTAATTTTTTTATATATTAACATTATTTAAGAGTAGTTTTATTATATTATATACAAAAATTTTTGATTACATATATAAATAACAAGTTTACATATGTGTAAAATTTATGTACTAACAAATTTACAAGGGCGTAATACAAAACATAGATATATATAAAAACTAATTTTCAAAATTGTAATCGTAAATATAGATATAAAAAATGATAAAGCTACACTCAACTAGCATTAACATGCAAAATTTTTTATAAAAACCGTTAGTTTTCAAGGGTTCTTTCAAGTTCTTAAATAATTTAATAGTTCTGTAATGATACTCATAGATACACACACACACACACATACACACACTAGTTTTTATCCCCCGTATTATGTGGGCTGTTTTACATTACTCGTTTTTAATATTTATATATTTTTTGTGTTTATTTTTATTTATTGTAATGAAATTATGATATACTTAGAGTTTGATGATAAAAAGGTTTTACAAATAACTAAGATGTTATAGCCCGGTTTAAAAGTTATCTGGGTTTGGTAAGACCCAAGACCCGCTTATTTTTTTTAACTATAAAATTTTTTCTTAATTATAGATAATATTAAAATCATATAATAATTTTTAGTATATCCTATTTTATAGGATTTTCACATCAATAATTTGGTGAAAATAATTTTTAATTTAATGAGATGTTATAACCCGCAGAAGGAATATCTGGGTTTGACAAGACTCATACCCGTGAATTCAGATCAAATGCATCAGAAGCCTCCATTTAAAAATCAAGCAAATCTGATGACTCCAAAAAAAGGGGGAGCGACCATATCGCGACACGTAGGACATTTATGTTTTAGTTTACATTTTATATATATATATATAGTGTTTTTATCTTTTTAATTATTATAGTTAAATTAGTTAGATATATTAATTAGAGAGAGATTTATTATGGTTATATTAGTTGTATTAATTGGAGAGAGAGAGAGAGAGAGTGTTTTTATTGTTGCATTTTTATCTTTTTTATTTATTTTTAAGTATTTAAAACCTAAAATAAAAAAGATGTATATAGGCTTAAGTTTAAGAGAAATGGTATTAGTGCTAGAAATGCGAGAAATAAATATGAGCCACTAATATAAAAAAATGTAAATCCAACAATAAATGCACACACACTCTCTCTCTCTTCAATTAATACAACTAATATAACTTTAATAAATCTCTCTCTAATTAATATATTTAACTAATTTAATTATAATAATTAAAAAGATAAAAACACTCCTTTAGTTTAATTTTTTATTTACACATTCTTCATTTTATTCAATATAAATACAATTTATTCATATAATATTATTTCTTTATATTAAAAAAATAATTACCACTTTATTTATTAGCATATATGAATGTGTTTTTTAGCACTAAATATTAAAACATAATATATATATTTTTTCAATTGTTATGCCTATAAAAATTATTGTCATAAATAATAATAAAAAAATATCATACAAATGTGTCCATTAAATGTAAACAATAAATATACAACATACAGAAAGTTATATAACCTACACTTGTTTTGAGCAATAAAATTGTATAACATACAACAAGCATATAACTTACATATGTAATTCAACATCAAAAATTATATAAACTACACAAAGATACACATATCCTACACATGCGTAGGTTATATGTTTTTCGTATGTAGGTTATATGTTTTCTTATTCTTTTAACAAGTGTAAGTTATATGTTTTTGTGTAGTTGTATATTTTTTATTGACATTTAATGAAAACATGTGTAAGATAGTTTTTTGTATTATTTATTACAATGTAACTACGTGTTGATGGATATTGATATGTTGAGTTTGAAGAACTTGGTTTTGAATAAAAAGAAATTAATGTATGAATAAATTGTATTTGTGTTAGATAAAATTTTCGTGTGTAGGTTATATGTTTTCGTGTGCTTGTGTATTTTATTGATGATGAATTTTGTGTGTAGGTTATATGTTTTTCGTGTGTAGGTTGTATGTTGTCTTATTCTTAGAACAAGTGTAAATTATACGTTTTTTGTGTAGGTTGTATGTTTTTTGTTGATATTTAATTCAAGCATATGTAAAATAGTTTTTTTGTATTATTCATTGTAATGTAAGTATGTGTTGATGGATATTGTATATTGAGTTGGAAGAAATTAGTTTTGGATCTAAAGAAACTTTAATGTATAAATAAATTATACTTGTGTAAGATAAAAATTCAAAACACAAAAAATAAGTTATAAAAATAAATGAGTTATTAATATTTTCCAATTATAATAATTTAATTAGTTATATTAATTAAGTAGATAAGTATTATGGTTTATTAGTTATACTAATTGAAGAAAGAGAATAATTAATACTTTTTTTGTTTAGTTTTAAACATTTAAAACTTAAAACAAAAATAGTGGCCAATATTTATTTTTCGCATTTCTTGTAATAATATCATTTCTCTTTTGAACTATCCCTTAACAATACTAACCTTATAATTTAAAATAAAAAGTAAAAAATAATGATTGGTTTCGTAATTTTATGGTTTTCTCATGCACCCTCCCCGCTATAATATCACAGGTGGGATATTTATTGTACAAAATGATTTCTTTGTGCGATACATATGAATAAATGAATAATCCAAGATGCGACATATAGATTTTAGGGTGATGTACCAACATAATTATAGTGAGTCGACAATATTGAAAAAGAAAAAAAACACGATATATTTATAATCTACCTTTCAGTATTCCTTATTTTAGGGATTCTTATTAGTACTAATTTAACTTATTTCAAAATTTTTTCAATAAAATTTTGAGATAGCTAGTGTGTAAGCAGAGATGTTGATGAGGATGTGTTAAGTTGTAGCAACTTATATAAATATAGATTTTATCCTCCGTATTACAGGGGGGTTGTTTTACATTATTTGTTTATAATATTTATATATATACCTTTTGGATTTTAATTTTATTTATTTTAAGAAAGTTAATAATATACTTAAGGTTTGATAATGAAAATGTTTAACAAATAAATGAGATGTTGTAACCCGGTTTAAAAGCTATTTGGGTTTGGTGAGACCCATGACCGCTTATTTTTTTTACTATGAAATTGTTTCTTAATTATAAATAATATATTAAAAAAAATCGGATACTAATTTTTTGTATATCCCTATTTTACATGAGTTTCATATCAAATATTTGGTAAGATTAAATTTTAATTTAATGAGATGTTATAACCCGTTTAAGGGTTATCTGGGTTTGGTGTGACCCATACATGTAAATTCGGGTCTAATGCATGAGATATCTCAATTTATAAATAAAGTAATTAATATAATGATTTGAGAGAATTTAAGAAGTTTTCGTTTATATATATTTTAAGATATTATGAGTTGATCAAATATACATATAATTACTAATTTACCATTCAACCCCCCCCCCCCCCCCCTCCTACTATGTTGAAGGTCTACTGTACTTTATCCTAAATAAAGAACCTGAAGTTTGTACAATTTTGTGAGATTTTCATTCTAACAATAACACTAATTATAAAAAATTTTATAATTTGAATATAATGAAGATTATTATTATTTGATAATAATAATAATAATAATAATAATATAATTGCCGCTATTGTTGGCTCATTTATTTATGGAAATGGGAAATATGATCGATGAATGAATGTGTTCAGGATTTCAATTGGCCAGTGACGGAGCCAGAAATTTTTTCATGTGGGTTTGGAATTTTTCGATGCTTGGCTTTAGTAACTTAAGGGTACGTGGCAAGTTTTAATTGGGTATACAAACTACTCGTGTGTAATCATAAACTATTCGTCACGACTAGTTTATAATATTTGGAAATTTGTTGGAAATGACACCTAAAACCTAAAAAACGTTTTTATAAACGCTTATTTTGGGGATTTTCCTTAATAGAAAAGGTTATACAAAATAATTATAAAATAATATAATATATAGGAGTAATATTTAAAAATACTTTAGTTGATATATTTCATTTAAAGTTTACGAATATGATAAAAACTATTATAAATAAATCACGGAAAAGCTCATGAAATTGTAAGAATATTTAACGGTCAACTATCATAGGTGTACTTTCAATTTTGAGAGAGAATAAAAAGGAAATTATTTAATAATAAAAGGTGTATACAGGTTTTGATAGGTTCACAGGATTATTTTTAAATAGACTCCACTAAACCACCAACTAAGTAATTAATTGTTATTGTATTAACCTCTTCTTTATCTTCTTTGAACATCGTCTTCTTTCTTCTTAACTTGTTGCCGGCCGGAAAAACGATCATTAAAATTTTTTTATAACAATATTCTTCTAAAATGATATATGGGTTCGTTCGCCAGAAAACGATGGGTTCGCTTGTTAATACGATAATATAGGTTATATATAAATCCGAGAAGACACCGAGTTCGGGGGAACCCGGTCACATAGCCGTACCTCCGCCACTGCAAGTGGCATGACATCAAATTTTGTTCGATTAGTTGAGGGTTACTATCTTCGTTCATTCATTCACCCAACACACGTGCAAGTTGACAAGTTGTCACACTAAACATTTAATATATAATAGGGTATAGCCCGTGTTAGAGCATTCCATTTGCCTTCGATACATTTGGATCCCTAGCTCCCGAGATGGTTCGCTTCTTGGAGCGGGTGCAGAAGGAGGTCCACAGTGACTCGCAGAGCCCGAGGAACATTTAATCACTACGTTTTCTAAAATATAAAAACTCTTCACTCACAACACCTTAAATCACTTTCTATATTATAAAAACACCCCCTCACATAATATGAGGGCTTGGATGAGAATGCTCTTACACACGGGTAGAAAAGCATGTCAACAAACATAATAAATTTAAACAACAAATTCAAGCAACACAAAACTTCTTCAAACTTTCAGACCAAAACGTTAACCATTTACATGTTCTAGATATTAAAAGTTAAAAGTTACAATAAGTTAATGTACATCGAACAACCAAAAAACATCAACAAAAGACATAAACATGTTCTTTAATATTAAACCACAATCAACTTCTTCAAACATTCTACCCAAAGAAACTCATTTTGCTTCACGACCTGAATATATAATAAAACAATAGCATCCAAATTAAATATATTTAATAATGAGTAACATTTGAACATTAATAAAGTTGTTTTTTATTACATTTTTGTTTTTATTAAAACAAAATAACATACAACAACAAAGTATATGACAACATAAAACATCATTCTAACTTAAACCATTAAACCATAAAGATATATCAATAAAAACATTTTTTGGTTGTCATTTTATACCTAACAAATTTGATACTCTTATAAAACAACCCGTTTTGAAATATTTTCATTTTGAAATATTTTCAAAATAGTTACAAAATATAAAAAAATTAGAATTAGTCAACTTAAAAAAATTATGATTTTTTTTTTATTTTTGACCAATCTTGCAACAAACTTTTAGATCACTGACATTAATATTTTGTTAAACTTGCAAAACATAAAAATGTTTTACAATAAATGAATTTTCAAATAATTTTGGAAAGATTAAAAAAAATTATGTTGACTTTGAAAATATTTAAATGTGAAAAATATGTACAAACATATATATACCATATATACATGTATTTTAATAAGAATATATTAAAAATGTGGAAATTAATTGTTATATTTAAATGAGAATATTATTAAAGACATTACTAACGAGCGTATATGAATATCCCGTACAAACAAAAAATGTAACAGACACGTATTTAAGATATTGACATTTTATGTTGTATATATTAGGAAAATGAATTAAATTAAAATATATTAAATAGTTATTTAAGTTATAAATCTGTTTATCAAAATTTCTAGAACTATCAAAACTAATAATCGTCAACAATATTAAAGGAAGATATTAACTTTAAAAATTTTAGAAAACACCGACCCACATTATAGTCATTCCCGTAAATAAATAAATAAATTATACTCAACTTATTTATTTGAAATTCAAATTATTAATTTGAATACACGTAAAAAATAATAATTATAAATAATGACTTTCAACTTTATTATATGATTTGATTAAATTAGAATATAATAAATTGTTATTTAAGTTATAAATATGTTTACCAAAATTGTTAAACAAAATTTGTTATAGTCAAAGATCCTAAATACAAAAAATATTACAAAAATCATGGCATAATGTAATCTTGAAATTATTACTTTTTTTAGTCGATCTATAATTAATATTATTTTATTACCGTCAATGAAATATGCATTCAATTTTGTTACAAACCCATTATCATTAATTGTGACATTTATGTCTAATTATAAATTCGTCAAATATATAAGATAGGAAGATTGTGGAGATTAGAAACTAATAAACATTATAATATTGACAATGTAAACCAAAATTTTCCATAACCAACTGTAATATATCTTTTTTAAAAATCAAATTCAAATTCAAATAATATTTTGAATTTATATAGTGCATTAATTGTTACAGTTTCCATAATCAAATGATGACACCCATTAACATTAATTATGACATTTATGCCTCATTATACATTGGTCAAACAAAAAAGATGGAAAGTGTGAAAATTAGAACTACTGAAAACTTAATCTTACTAATAGAGGTTGACTATAATATTGACAGCTGAGAAATATGTTTTGGAAGTGCAAAAAATATACATAAATACATAAATAATAACAAAAATATACATCAGTATTAAACAAAAATACATAAATAAATGAATAATAACAAAAATATACATCAATACTAAACAAAAAATAATAAATCTTATCAACAAATCCTCAATCCATGAAGTTAACTATATCAAGCTGCAGACATAACCTGAAATGAGAAAGTTAAATATTAATATTAATATCACATAATAAATAAATTACCAATTATAGAAGATTTGAATTATGTAAACAAATATTCTAATTGATAACCGGAATATTTGAATCGCGTTACTGGAAAAACGAAATAGAGAAAATCTCCATTGTATCTACGATTTTGATATAGAACCTAAAGAGAATATAAGAAAATCAAATAATAATTAATATAAATACAAACAAAAACGGAAAACAACAATCTTACCGGAAACTTTACCGAAAAACTTTACCGGAAAACCGTAATAACTTTAAAATATTAATTCTATATTGGATTTTGATATAAAACCTAAAGAGATTATTACAAAATCATATAACAATTAAAATAAATATAAAACCATATCGGAAAACCTTACAGGAAAAAGATATAACCTTGCCGGAAAATCATATAACATTGTTGGCCATTAGAGTATAATATATAACCTTACAGGAAAACGATTAATCCCGATCTACATTACCGGAATATAGAAGATGGTGGATGGTGGAGTTAGTAAGCCGAGAGAGAGAGAGAGAGAGAGAGAGAGAGATTAAAAGGATTAAGGTGGAAAATTTTAAGGTTTAAATAAGTTTTTTGGGTGTTTGGTGAACAGGACATGTGACAGCATAATAGACAATATGAGAATTGAAACTTGGTGACTTGGATGCATAGGTGTACAGGCTAATAGAAGGACATGTAGAGAATTGGTTTTGCTTTAATAGATTAGTAAGATATATTTGTATCGTAATGCAAAATATATAGAGTAATACAATACACATGTCTCTTGATTCATACATATACAGTTATCGATAGGCAAACTAGGAATCATGCTTCATGTAAAATTAAACCCTGATTGACGAATATAGTGCACGACAACCATTCTTCAGGGATAGTAGTATTGTGTGTATTTGTTAGTGAATACACTTTAAGGGTCGCGGAAAGAGACCATACTAAGTTGTAATAATAATATACTATATTTTAACAAATTAATTAGTTCAGTTAAATTTTCACCAACACGTAGTTGATGTATTTTCAAAAGTGTTTTCAAATGATCAGGATTATAATGTAATACAAGGATATGAGTCATATAGACCGATGATAGACTGATGCTTACTCTGATAGCTTACTTTCTTTTTATATTAATAAATCCTATATTTCGTACTAAACTAGACAAATATTTTGTAATAATAAGTGGTATTTAAATCCTAATATTTATATAAATAAATATTTTAATTAAATACTTCCGCTCTACACGCCTAAATATGATATTTTAATTGATTGATGTCGAAAGGTCAACAAAAAACATTTATATAATTATCTTTATTAGCAAGAGCAAGTAAGGTGTCGAATCCACAAAGAATCAGCGGAAAGTGCTAATTAGGTTTAATGCTTTTTAATTAATTATATTTGGGTAGACACACGTTGTCAAACGGTTTGAAAATTGATTTAGTTGTAAAACAGTTTTAGGAAAGTAACCAAACTTCAGGTTTCAGGTTGTGAAACAACTATACCAATTGATTAACTTATTTGGAAAACTCGTTTGATTACACCTATAATCAAAGGACTAGATATTTGACTTTACTGATTGACATAATTAATCCGAAAAATTGGTTTAGATGAATAATAACTTAATTGATTACCAGTTTTAGGGTTTGATAAATATAAGTGATTTAATGGCTAAAGATAAACGTGTGATTGACTCTAAGAATTTAATCCTAAAAAGTTGATGTGTAAGGCCCCGTTACCGGCGCCTCACATTTGGACGTTGGATTTACTCACAGACGCAGTTCTACAAATCAGAGTTTATTAAAACTTTCGCGGAAACGTTAACTTTAATCATTCAATACAAAACATTTAATCTTTTCTTTAAAAAATAATACACGTTACGTTTTAATAATATAGAAAGTGATTTAAGGTGTTGTGCCTTTTCTGGAACATACACTTGTCAACTTCCTTTTTCCCACCGCGTTTCGTTTGGAACCTGTAGTTTCCGAAGCGATGTACGCTAAAGGTGAGGACTATGTTCAATAATCTATTCAAAAAGGTGAGGGCATTTTACAACCCCGACATGTGACTGCTATTACTTCTAGCGGAGTGATTGTGCTCTTTTCGTCTAGCAAGGAGTCGTCACTCTGCGAAGGAGAATTAACAGTTGGTGCCCCTAATATGTCGTTTTCAACTATAGGTCTGACCCGTAGACAAGATTCAAAAGCCACAACCAACCGTCGACGGGTGAGGAAGGTGATCGCCAAGCGGTCGGCGATGCTAACGTTGAGGAGGAGCTTCTAGCTGCTGGTGCGGGTGCTTCAAAGGCCGCTGGCAAGCGTAAAGTTCGACCCGCGAAGGCTGCGCCCTCCAAGAAGTCGAAAAAGGTGAAAACTGTCGATTTGGAGTCGCGCCTTCATCAACTTGATTCTGAAGATGCTTCCTTGGGTGAGTTTAACATTCTTCAAATTTGTTGAATATTGTTAATCAACCATAAGTCTGACTTGTGATTATCGTTCTACAGTAGGCTTAAAAGACTTTTTTGAAGATATTTCAGGTTTGAAGAGTTCAACTCTGCCTCTATCTCCACCGCCAAACACCGCTAAAGATCCAGTCATTGTTGCGGATGATTCTCCCTTGAAGAATAAGGAGGTTGATGATACTGATCATGTTAGTATGTCGCCTTCCTTCAATGTTCATCGCTTCAGAGACCAAGGAGGCGTTAGTACCCTCGCCTATGGGCGTCAGACCTCCCCATCTCCTCATGAGGAAGACGCTTCTCCATATCATCCACGTTGGTCTCTCCGCCGAGATTCCACATTCAACGACGTGGATGTGTGTTTCGAATATTTGCAGGAAAGTCTTCCTCCCGCAGAAAGGGAGCGACAGCGTCGCCGTATTCGCTAAGAGTTGTTAAACTCGAACTCTTATCATATGGCGAATACTATTTCCACCAATCAGGAGATAACCCGGGACTGGTTGACGATGAATGAGGAGTGGGATGAACTGGCGGCTTCAGCGTCTGACGCTAAGGAAGAAGCCCTTAAGGCTATAAATGAGGCCAGAGAAAGCCGCCAGGCGTTGGAAGCAGAGAAAGCTGTTCGTTTCGCCGCTGAGGAAGCCAAGGCTGTTCTTCAAAAGCAACTGGAGGAACAAGCTGAGTTGATAAGGACTCTTCAGGCTGAGTCAGCGGCAAAAGAAAAGCGCTTGACTGACCTTGCTGCTAAGAGCCGAGATCAGGCCTTGGAATGTGCAGGTCATAAGATGGAGCTTGTCCGCGCTCAGGCGGACAAGAAGTGGTTGTTGGCGGAAGGAATCCCCGAGGTAATTGTGTTTTTATATTCTCATGATTATTTGCGAAACACTTGCTTACAATTTGTTTGCCTGGTCATCACCCAAGTCCGGGCGTGTGACGAACTCGGGAATTGTGTCGCCATACTGCTAAACGCGTCCAAGCAAGCTGGCTGCCAAGTGGGCTTACAGGAAGGTTATAAATTTTCCTCAGAATCTAAGCTTTCGGAAGAACACATTTTACATGGCAAGGATACTGCTACCGTACTTATAGAGAAAAGAAAAATCTTTGATAATTTGAAAATTTCTCTCGTGGAGCAGATATTCGAACTTGCGGACAAGGAGGACAACGTTGAACAGCTTAAAGATCTTCTTGATCTTGATGAGGAAGAAGATCCAAATAACGCGGAAGGCAATAACGCGGAGCATGAAGATCCAGCGCCATAGATATATTTTTCTTCTT
Source organism: Bidens hawaiensis (assembly GCF_021521415.1). Classification (NCBI taxonomy): domain Eukaryota; kingdom Viridiplantae; phylum Streptophyta; class Magnoliopsida; order Asterales; family Asteraceae; genus Bidens; species Bidens hawaiensis. Next base: position 156,511 of record NW_027505264.1, on the reverse strand, counting down.
TGTAATTAAGATTATTTTGTAATCCCTTTTGGGAAGTAATAAGAAGTTTTTGTTGTCCGGCACACTTTGTTTTATTCATCATAATATAAGTGTTTGTGGATCTTCTTGTTCGTCAATAAAGGATTACATAATAACACATATTACATGATTGAAATAGAATTTCCATAGATGAGGCATAAACCGAATTTACAAAAGATGAAATTACGTAACTTTGCTAATCTATTTAGGCACGCATGCCAAAAAAGGAAAAACGTACTAAATGTAACACTTTTTCAATTGGGCCCCATTCCAAGTGTCACACCCCAAACCACGGCCTAGGCGTATGACAACTATGTTGGTGCCACAAGTGTAATTAAATCAGAGTTACGTTTAATAGCGGAAGACTTTATAAACTTGTGGGTTTAAAGTGTAATATTACAAAAGACGGGATTATAAAATACCCGTTTAAGTTATAACAAAAGCATTACTTGTTTTTAATTACAAACCACCACTTTTAATATTTTACGTTTATACAAAACAAATCCGAGCCATCGGATATCCATAGCACTTCGTCACTCCAAGTGCTATCCTTGTTCACTTGCAAAATGTAAATAAAATACGTCAGCAACGAATGCTGGTGAATATGCTATCGCTAAAATATTTTCTTTTACTTTATTACCCCTCGAGACTACGCCTGCATCGGCCCATCGTGGCTTAGGAATAACAAAGTTAAACAACATATTTACAAACTCGAGTCTCTACACTAGGTCACCTCAGCAAACACCGCAGCGTTCGACTTAGTTAAGTACCCGTATGTATACACATGGTCGTACTTCCTGCAGAAAAGCGTCCTACGACCAGGTGTGGTGCGATGTGCCCACCGAGTACTACCATATATGTTAGGATCCAAACAAACGTATACTACAGCCTGAGGGCTAGTCTTATACTCTTATTTATAACGGTTTTAGGAACACGTAGTCCCTTGTAAATAATTTTCACCATATAACATGTTTGACTCGTTTGAAAATAAGTTTGTAAACGTTTGGTGGCATATTCACCTTTTCACTTTGGGAACGGCTTCAAACACCGTCCGAGGGTCTTTCCCTTGCTATCTCGCACCTATAGTACGATTATAACTATTTGTTAGTCGGATTTACAATCCGGCTTAAGACCTTTAGTCTTATTTTATAAACTTTACCTCGATGAACGTTTAGTTCAAAATCTCTTTTTACTTTAAAACCTTGAGTTAGAAAGTAATTTATAAACCTTTAGTTTATTTATAAAAACCCGACGTTTCTTCTTCTTTAAGAAACATATTCTTTTCTTTTTATTATTTAAGAATAGTTATTTATTCTTTAGATAATATTTATAACAAAGAATATACATATATACTTACACACACATATATACATATTTATAATTCTATCTTTAATTCTTTCTTTGTTTTGTTTATTTTTCTTTTCTTTTATCGAGGTATCGAGCATAACCTCGACTTAAGGTTTAAGCCTTTATAATATTTTATTATTATATTCATTGGCGTTACGCCTACCTTGTTGGCGTTTTAGAAACCCTAACAATTCGAGCAGCACTCTAACGCCGCTTGATCTCTTTTGCATTCTCGATCAACACTTCCTTTCTCGTCACCATCATTTTTTGTACGCCAAATGAAAAACACCAAACTTCAACACTCGTCGGCAGGCCTTTCGATACTCATCGCCTTGATATTTGAAAGTAACAAAATGCCTTCTTGGTTGATATGCGGGTGGAGGGTGGTACGAACTTCGAGGAAACGAAACACGCAAATCGAGGAATCGGGACATGGTTTCGAGGTGGATCGGGTATACGATTGTTGGATTTTAGAGAGATGCTAGAGAGAGAGGATTGTACTGAATTGTGGTGTGGAAGAATGAGATCCCGTCCTTGCTATTTATAGGCAAAATTTTGGGACCCTTCGCGGTACGCGATGGCCTCCTGGCCAAGCCCGTCGCGTATCGCGACGTAGGCCTTCTGCGTCACTACGTAGACCTGCCACGTGGCGACACGTGGCAGGCGTTGTGCCGCGTGGCGACACGTAACGTACGTGTTGCCACGTGGCAATACATTGTGCCACCGTCTGCCACGTGGCACACGTGTCACGATGTGTCAGACCACGTCATCGCGATACGCGATGATATTGATTCAACAGTGATCACGTATCGCTGTTGACTCCTTCTAGAACCTTGACCAAGCCCCTTCGCGATACGCGATGGGCTTGTCCTTTTGTCCCATTGCGTATCGCAATAGGACAAGAAAACAAAATTTTTTATTTTAAACCTTGGAGTTTTGGAAATTGGCAGATTTGATCCCTAAACTTTTGGATTTTAACATTTTGGACTCGAAATTTGTGTAATGTTACATCCTCCCCACCTTGAAATAAATCTCGTCGTCGAGATTTCTTTACAAGAACAAGTGGGGGTATTTCTTTTTCATTTCCGATTCGAGTTCCCATGCATACTCGGGCCCACTTCGTGAGTCCCATTTAACTTTCACTATTTTCAAGGTTCGTCTTTTCAATCTCTTTAATTTCGAATCTTCTATTTGAATTGGTTTTTCAACGAATTTAAAATTTTCATTAATTTCAACATCTTTTAGTGGCATCGATAGAGATTCGTCAGCTAAACACTTTCGCAGACTTGAAACATGGAATACATCGTGTATCCCTTGCATTTTCTCGGGCAGTCGCAAACGGTATGCAACAGTGCCAATTCGTTCAAGTACCTCAAAGGGTCCAACGAATCAAGGACTTAACTTTCCTTTCTTACCGAAGCGAACAACGCCTCTCCAATGCGAGACTTTCAATAATACTTTGTCACCAACATTGAATTCCAACGGCTTACGACGGACATCGGCGTAACTCTTTTGGCGATCACGTTCCATCTTAAGTCGTTCTCGGATTTGAATAATCTTGTCGGTGGTTTCTTGGACTATCTCGGGTCAAGATAATTGATTGTCTCCAGTTTCAGACCAACACACGGGCGTTCTACATTTACGACCATATAAAGCCTCAAATGGTGCGGCTTGAATACTTGTGTGATAGCTGTTGTTGTATGAGAATTCCATTAGGGGTAAGTGGTCATCCCAACTTCCACCTAAGTCAATCACACAAGCGCGGAGCATGTCTTCCAACATTTGGATTGTCCTTTCGCTCTGCCCATTAGTTTGTGGATGATAAGCGGTGCTAAGGTTGAGCTTTGTGCCTAACGCTTGTTGGATGCTTTTCCAGAAATGAGACGTGAAACGACTATCTCGATTAGAGATTATTGAAAGCGGTACTCCATGTAAAGCAACAATGGTTTTTACATAAATACGCGCTAATCTATCCATTGAATATGATTCATTGATGGGTATGAAATGTGCGGATTTTGTCAATCGATCCACAATTACCCATATAGCATTATGTTGTCGAGTCGTTTTAGGGAGTTTGGTAATGAAATCCATGGTAATTAACTCCCATTTCCATACGGGAAGTTCGGTTTGTTGAAGCAATCCCGAAGTCTTTTGGTGTTCATCCTTGACTTTCAAACATGTAAGACATTTCGCAACATGCGAAGCGACATCCCTTTTCATCCCATTCCACCAATAGTTTGCTTTGAGGTTATGATACATTTTGTCACTCCCAGGATGCATCATATATTTGGATTTGTGAGCCTCGTTCAAAATTTTCCCACGCAAGTTCCCAACGATTGGTACCCAAATTCTATTACCGAGTCTAAGGATACCGTCATCACCTTTGACTAGCGAGTTAATGGTGCCGTTACGTTTTTCGTCAGAGATTTGGTTCTCATTGATTGCTTGAGTTTGGGCAGATTTGATTTGTTTGAAGAGGTCGACTTGAAGTTCTAATCTTAACGCTCGGACTATTTTTTGGCTTTTCGTGCTCTTTACGACTTAAGGCATCAGCCACGACGTTGGCTTTGCCTTCATGATAAACAATCTCACAGTCATAGTCGTTGAGAGTCTCCATCTAGCGTCGTTTGCGCATATTAAGTTCTTTTTGATCGAAGATATGTTTTAAGCTTTTATGATCGGTGTACACGGTAAATATTACTCCATAGAGATAGTGCCTCCATATCTTTAATGCAAAGATTATGGCGCCTAACTCTAGATCGTGAGTCGTATAGTTCTTTTCATTTACTTTGATTTGACGAGAGGCGTAAGCGATTACTTTCTTACGTTGCATCAGTACACATCCCAATCCGGAGTGAGATGCGTCACTAAATACAACAAAGTCCTCAGTACCTTCTGGCAAGGCCAGCATAGGTGCTTGGGTGAGCTTTTGTTTGAGTATATCGAACGCCTCTTGTTGCTTCGCTCCCCATTCATATTTGATGTTCTTGCGAGTTAAGGAGGTTAGGGGAACGGCTATACGAGAGAAATTTTCAATGAACCTACGGTAATAGCCGGCCAAACCTAAGAAACTTCTGATCTTGGTTGGCGATTTTGGGATCTCCCACCTAGAGATAGCTTCAATCTTAGTGGGATCGACTTGAATACTGTTGACATTGATGATATGAACAAGAAATTGGACCTCGTGTAACCAGAATTCGCATTTTGAAAATTTAGCATACAACTTCTCGGTTCTAAGAATTTCAAGCAAGGTTCGGAGATGGACTTCATGATCAACCTTAGACTTAGAATAAATAAGTATGTCGTCGATGAATACGATCACAAATTTATCAAAGTAAGGCTTGCAGATACAATTCATCATGTCCATGAACGCGGCTGGAGCATTAGTAAGTCCAAATGGCATGACCGTGAACTCATAGTGTCCATACCTTGTTCGGAGTGCAGTGTTCGGGATATCCTCGGATTGGACATTGAGTTGGTGATAGCCGGAACGAAGATCGATTTTAGAAAAGAAGCTAGCACCTTAAAGTTGGTCAAAAAGATCATCGATTCGAGGGAGTGGATAACAGTTCTTGATTGTGACTTTGTTTAACGCACAATAATCGATACACATACGCATAGATCCATCCTTTTTCTTGACGAATAAGATTGGCGCTCCCCATGGTGACGAACTCGGTCGAATGAAACCTTTCTCAAGCAGCTCATCGAGTTGTTTCTTTAATTCTTTCATCTCGGTCGGAGCAAGACGGTATGGTGCCTTTGCGATCGGAGCAGTACCGGGAATAAGATCGATCCTAAACTCTACTTCACGATCTGGAGGGATTCCGGGAAGTTCATCAGGAAAGACATCAGAAAAGTCAAAGACGACAGGTACGTCCTTTATTTCTTTTGGCTTTGATTCTTAAGTGACGTAGGCCATGAATGCTAAGCATCCTTGATTTAAACATTTGTTAGCCCTAATCATGGAAATTATGCTAACTTTGCCAGCGTCTTTGTCCCTTTCAATTCGAATGGTTCGTTTATCGGGGGCTTGAAGTTCAACGGTTTTGCTATTGCAGATGATACAAGCATGATTATCAGATAACCAATCCATACCAAGTACAATATCAAAACCAGCAAGTGCCATTGGTTGGATAGGTAGAATATAACCAGCTAAGAGAATTTTTTCGTTTTCAAGGGCTTCGGAGATCTTAACGATTTCACCGCTAGCAGTCTCGACGCTTAGAGTTTTAATTAATTTTGTTAAAGGTTCGTTTAATAGACTACAAAAACTATAATCTATAAAACTCAAATTGGCACCCGAATCAAACAAAACTCTAGCATAGGTGTCGTTGACTAAGAATGTACCGGTGATAGTTTCCGGCATGTCAACGGCTTGTTTGGTGTCAAGTACAAAGACTCTAGCGTTTCCTTTCTTGCCTTTACCACTTCCACCCGCACCACCAGTCGCGGCTTTGTTTTTCGGACACTCAAAGCTTAGGTGACCCATCGCCTTCTAGTTGTAGCAGGTCATCTTTTTGTTCCAGCAGTCGGCCGCTGCGTGGCCAGGTCGGTTGCATGATTCACAGACTTTTGGAGGCGGAGCAAAATTACATCGACCCTTGTGGTATCTTCTGCATTTTTTGCATGGCATGGCGTTGGAATTGAATCGAGCTTGATGTTGATTTACGCCCTTCCCTTTGAATTGAGCGCTTCTCTAATCTTTCTTTGGTCTTTAGGTGACACGACCTTTTTATCTTCTTCCTTGTTGCGGATCATTCCGCCCATCAAATAACCAGCCAATCCCATTGCGGAGTTGACGGTTTGTGGTAAGTGTGACCTCACCATGTCGCGGATTTCCCACGGCAGTCCCAAAATGTATCTTGTAACCTTGCTGGATTCGGGATTAACAAGCTGGGGAACTAAATGACAATACTCGTGAAACTTGGTGTTGTATTCACGAAGATTTGTCCCCACGGCCTTAAGATTGAGAAATTTAGTTTGAATCTGGTCAGTTTCATGCATGGGACAAAATTTTGCCATTATCATTGCTTTGAACTCATCCCAAGTCAGATTGTACATCATCTCCCTTCCTTTACTCATGATTATTGTATTCCACCACTCGAGTGCTTCCCCTTTAAACATAAGGGCGGAATACTGAATCTTCTCTTCATCGGTACACTTGCTTGTTATAACAATTGTCTCCATTTCTTCAAGCCACCTTACGGTTGTGATGGCTCACTTATCACCATGGAACTCCTTCGGTCCATAATATTTGAAATCCTTAAACGAACACCCACCTATCTTGAGTTTCTTGAACTCTTGGCTAACCCCACCATCAGCGTTGGACTCATGAACACTTTCCTCGACATGAAACAGTTTCAGATGAGGTTTCACGGATTTTCGGGAAGGATTAACAGAATGAGAATGTTTTGAGTTTTTCGATTGGGACCTAGCCATAGACTCTTCCCTAACTGCATCTTTAATCATATTTTGTATTTGACTCATATATTTGTCAGGGATCGGTTCATCTTGTTTATTCATGGGGTCTTTCCCCTTTTATTTTCTTATTTCTCTCTTTTCTAGCATTCTCATTGTTGTTACTTTGTTCAGACATTGTTCTTTTTCTTTTTCAATTAAGTCTTTATATCTGAAATTTAACAACTTTTCCTTATTAAACATATATCTTTATTTCATATTCATATATATATATATATATATCACAAATGGATATATATATTTTATTTTTACAACACACACACACACACACATATATATATATATATATTTATATATATCGATAAGCTTATATTTACATAAGGACGTCTACACGTCCTTTGTTACACAACTTTTCACATAACACATAAATTACATTAACATACACATATCTTCCTTGTTACATCCTTCTCCATTATCTTCAATCCTTCATGAACTTTCTCACGACCCTTGTCAACTTGTTGCACGTTCAAAGAAGCGTCTCTCCTATCTTCTTCTTTTTCTTTCCTTCAACGGCCATGTAAATCGTGGTCCAAGTGCGGTCCAAGTGTTCCTCGTATGACTGCGGTCCAAGCGTCTCTCCATCCTTCTCCATTCGTCCGACTCATGTAAAGCGCGGTCCAAGTGTTCCTCGTATGACTGCGGAATTTCTTTGGGTTATACATATCTCGGAGGTGGGTCGCGGAAACCCATTGTCACCATTTCATAATGATTTCTTGGTTGTGGATACGGGATGCTGTCACGTCGGAGGGGTAGTGGAAGAAAGCTTCAGTAGCTTCAATCTGTTCTCTGATTTCATCTGCTTACTCCTCTTCCGTTGGGATCACGCCTTGGAATGGTGGAAAACTTGATGAAGCTTGCTTCTTGAGATTTTCAAGATATTGGACATATGGATCAACAGAACTGTAGCTTGGGTTTTGGGAAGTGAGTGATTCCTCCATTGGGGTTGATATCTCGTTGGGATTATCGGGATACTCTTCTTCTGGTTCTTCCTCAGGTTCTTCTTCTGGGTCTTCTTCTTTCTCCTCGGGTTCCTCCTCTTCTTCAGGTTCTTCTTCTTCCATATGCTGGGTGGTCTCATTGATCATCGGGGGCATTTGGAAACTTTCATAAGGCATCATCACCCTCATCCTCGGTTTGCGGGACGGCCCTTCATCATTGTTGGGTTGAGAGTTAACTTCATTGAAGGCGGAGCTCCCAGTATGCCATCTTCGTTCATCTGAGTGGCATTGCATTCAGTTGGAGGATGGAGACCTTGGTTCTTCTTTGATTGGTCGATTTGAGAGGAAGGCATAGGAAGGGTGAGGATTTGGTGGTAAATAGGTTGGGTTGCTTTTTTGTACGCCAAATGATGGAGACCTTGGTTCTTCTTTGATTCTCTTCACCTTCCATTTTTGTACGCCAAATTATAAACACCAAACTTCAACACTCATCGACACGCCTTTCGATACTCATCTCCTTGATATTGAAAAGTAAAAAAACGCCTTCTTGGTTGATATGCGGGTGGAGGGTGGTACGAACTTCGAGAAAACAAAACACGCAAATTGAGGAATTGGGACACGGTTTTCGAGGTGGATCGGGTATACGATTGTTGGATTTTAGAGAAATGCTAGAGAGAGAGGATTGTACTGAATTGTGGTGTGGAAGAATGAGATCCCGACCTTGCTATTTATAGGCAAAAGCCCGTCACGTATTGCGACGTAGGCCTTATGGGTCACTACGTAGACCTGCCACGTGGCAGGCGTTGTGCCGTGTGGAGACATATTATGCCACCGTCTGCCACGTGGCACACATGTCACGATGTGTCAGACCATGTCATTGCAATTCGCGATGACGTTGATTCAACAGCGATTGCATATCGCTGTTGACTTCTTCTAGAACCTTTGACCAAGCCCCTTCGCGATACGCGATGGGCTTGTCCTTTTATCCCGTCGCGTATCGCGATAGGACAAGAAAACAGAATTTTTTATTTTAAAACTTGGAGTTTTGGAAATTGGCAGATTTGATCCCTAAACTTTTGGATTTTAACATTTTGGACTCGAAATTTATGTGATGTTACACCAAGTCCTAGGGATCTCAGTCCCGTCCAACTTTTCTAACTTATAGGCATCTTTAGATAACACTTGTTTAACTTTGTAAGGTCCTTCGCAATTCGGGGCCAACTTGCCCGGAGGCCTCATTGTTGCGGAAGATAAAGTCTCCCGCATCGAACTCGCATTTTTGTACCCGCGAGTTATAATACTTTTGTAATTGGCGTTTATAATTGTGCTCGCGGATCGATGCTAGTTATCTCCTCTCCTCAAGGAGGTCAAGATTCATCCGGAGTTCATGATCATTGTCATCGATCAACAAACCTCTTGCGGATGGAATCCCAATCTCAGCTGGAATCATGGCCTCTGTGCCATAGGTTAAACTAAAGGGGGTTTCAGAATTACTAGAATTATTTTGGGTGCGAAAGGCCCAAAGTACATGGGGCAACTCCTCGACCCATCCCGTCCGTTTAGTTCCTAACCTTGCTTTGATTCCTTCCTTGATTGTCCGGTTGGTTATCTCAACCAGACCGTTTACTTGCGGGTGGGCTACAGATGTGAAAATTTGAGATATCTGCAATTCTTTCAACCATTCCTGTAGCCCACTATCCGCGAATTGAGTACCGTTATCACTAACGAGTTCCAACAGAAAACCAAACCGCAGATTATGAATTCCCAAAGGAATTTTTTAGCGCTTGTTGCTGTTATGGAAGCAACTGGTTTGGCTTCTACCCACTTCGTGAAGTAGTCGATTGCTACTATAAAAAATTTGACGCGTCCCGGGGCTTTGGGGAAGGGTCCCATTATGTCGATAGCCCATTTCTGGAACGGCCAAGCTGAAGTGACTGGAACAAGCTCGTTCTTTAGTCGTAGCGTGTTAGGAGCATGATGTTGGCATGAATCACAGTTTCTGATTTCATACACCGCGTCCAGATGCATTCCTGGCCAATAATATCGGCATTCATTAATTTTGCTACGACCATGCGCGAGCCTGCGTGAAGACCACAGATGCCTTCATGAACTTCTCTGATTAAATAGTTCGCGTCCTCGGCATCCACACATCGAAGTAGTAGTCCGAGGAAGGAACGTTGGTATAAAACACCGCCATGCAGTTGATAGTTCAAGTCTTTGTGTTTTATCTTCCGAGCCATGGCTTTTCCTTCTGGGAGAGCTCCTAATGGGTGTCATCCAAAATTCCACTCTAGTTTGGATTACCAAAACTTGATGTTGCGGGACAGATGGGCGATCCAGTATTTCGATGCGGATGTCTTTAGCGAAGTGTTCAAAATTCGTTGAAGCCAGCTTGCTAAGGGCATCTGTTGACTTGATCTCACTTACTCCTAATGGGTGTCATCCAAAATTCCACTCTAGTTTGGATTACCAAAACTTGATGTTGCGGGATAGATGGGCGATCCAGTATTTCGATGCGGATGTCTTTAGCGAAGTGTTCAAAATTCGTTGAAGCCAGCTTGCTAAGGGCATCTGTTGACTTGATCTCACTTAGTTTTATGTGAATGACTCTGCACGAAGAAAACTGAAGCATCAAATCTCTCGCATGTGACACGTATGAAGCAATTACGTCATTCTTTACTTCGTAAGTGCCATTGATTTATCTCGCAATCAACATGGAGTCCACGCGAGCTTCCAAGTGTCTCACCCCAAGCTTTTTGGCTATCCGTAAGCCCGCCAAGAAAGCTTCATACTCTGCCTCGTTGTTAGTGCTCTTAAAGTCTAACTTTATGGCGTATGTAAATTCGTGGCCCTCGGGATTGACTAGCCTGAGGCCTGCGCCAGATACCTCAGTGCTTGAAGCCCCGTCCGTGAACAGTGACCAAATTTGTCCCTGTTCCGGAGGTGCTTGGGGTTGCTGTTCAATCAAACATTGCTTGAGGTGCTTGGATTTGTATTCTATCGAATGTTCACCCAGCACGATGGCCAGTTTCGCCAATCGCCCAGACAATTCCGGCTTACTGAGAACGTTCTTGAGTTTGTCTCCAGTTAATACGTTGATGAGGTGTCCTCGAAAGTACCTACGGAGGCGTCGGGTGGCATAGAACAGTGCTAAGACTTTTCCAGCATTGAATATCTAGTCTCTTGATCTGACAATGTTCTGCTGACGTAATAGATTGGCTGCTGAACGTTTTTTCTATCCGTCAGGAGTACAGCCCCAATAGCAATGTATGGTGCCGACAAGTATAGTGTTAAAGGTTCCCCCGCATAAGGTGTTGTCAATGTGGGTAGTTCCATCAAACATTTTTTCACCTCCAAGAAAGCTTGTTCCGCTTCCGTGGTCCATTTGAATTGTGCTTTCTTGTGGCAGTTTCTTAATGTTGAGACAAACGGATAAGATTTAGCTGCATGATTCGCCAAAAAACGATTCAGGGTAACCAATCGACCGTTAAGCGTATAAACCTCTTTGAGGGAGGAAGGAGAAGGCATGCGGGCTATGGCTTGAACCTTGTCCAGATTGGCCTCGAAGCCCGCACCAGTAATAATTACTCCAAGAAATTTCCCTTCTTCCATTCCAAATGAACACTTGGCTGGATTCAGCTTCTTGTTGATACCTCTTAAGGTTTCGAATGTCTCTTCGATATCCCTCAACATTTGGTCTTCCTCAACACTCTTGATCACAAGGTCATCCATGTAGACCTCCAAGTTTCGACCAATCTGATTTTTAAATGCTATATCCATCAGTCTTTGATACGTGGCCCCCGCATTCTTTAGTCCGAAAGGCATCATTTTGTAGCAAAAGGTGCCCTGATCGGTACGAAATGTTGTTTTGTCCTCATCACCCGCAGCCATACGAATTTGATGATAGCCTTTGTAGGCATCCAAAAAGCATTTGAATTTGAATGGGGCTACAGTATCAACCTTGAGATCTATTTCGGGCAACGGATAACAGTCCTTGGGACACGCCTTGTTTAGATCCTTGAAATCTATGCACATCCGCCACGTCCCGTTGCTTTTGGGAACGATAACCGGATTGGCGACTCAAGTCTGATATTGAATTGGACGGATGATACCGGCATGGAGCAAATCTTGTACTTGATCATTCATGGAATTCGTCTGTCCTGGGACCATTTTTCGCTTTTTCTGGACAATTGGTGTAAACATTGGGTTTACCCTTAACTTATGTTCCGCAATACTCCACGGGACACCAGTCATTTCCACAGGTTTCCAAGCAAAGATGTCCATATTTTCGGTCAACAATTGCTTTAAGAAAGTCCGCACTATTTCTGAAATAGCGGGTCCAATTATGACTGTCTGATTGGGGAAATTTTTGTTCAAAACCCATTTTTCCGGTTCAGTCTTTTGAGATTGTTTTGGAATCTTACTGGGCTTTGAGCTTTCTTTTGCGAAGCAATGTCGATTAACATGAATTATCGCTACACCGGTGTGGGTTGGAACCCCTACCGCGCCGTGAGCCGTGGAAGGGTGAGCATTAAAGTCACCGATTGCTTCTCTTCCTAAGATGATGTCATGTTTGGAAGTTGCTGGAAACCAAAAACTCAACTTTCTCAGTTCTTGAGTGGATTCCATCGCTTAAAGTGACCGGGAAGGAAATCACCCCTCGCGGTGCATTACCTCCCCTCCAAATACAGATACAGGAGCATGAATGGGCTTCAACCTCTCCTTATCTTCCTCATCAAACTGTTCAACGCACTATTTGTACATGATGTCAGATGTACTACCAGTGTCAAAGAAAACATATTGGGAGCGATAGTGACCGAAAAGAGCAGTGATGATCAAGGGGTTTTTGTTACTAGGACCTCCTTTGATTCATGGAAAGATCACTGGCTCATTCTTCCACTCTTCCTCATCGGACTCTCACCTCTTTCCCCCAACCAATCGTCCGCCTTGGATCATGTGCACGTTCAAGTCCTTGATTTGTTTTTTGAATGAGCCCTGGTTATCCCGCACGGGAGCTTTACCAGTCCCAGGTTTTCCATCTTTTACCAAGTGTCCAAGTTTCCCAGACTTTACAGCCGCCTCAATCTCGATTTTCAAAGCGTTACATTCGTTCGTGTTGTGACCGATGTCATTATGAAACGAACAATGTGTTTTGGCATCGAGGAATGATCTCCTCGTGAGTGGCTATGGTTTTCTAAAGCTCACATTCTCTGTGGTGAGAATTTCAGCGGGAGTCTTTGAAAGTGGAGTCCAACTGTTGAGACCTCGATTCGAGGGTCCCCCTTTGTTCTTATTACCGATGAGAGATCTTGCATCGAATGGTTTTGATGTTTCCGTATTTGGCTGCAGTTTTGACCAGATTGGTCCTTTGCTTGTTTATTGGGTCGTGGAGCTTGGTACTCTACTTTAAACTTTTGCTTCGAATTATTATATCCCAATGTTTTTTCAGTTTTTGCAAATAATTTTTCCGCGGTCATGATATCATCCCATTCCTTTGGCATTCCATCTCTACCAGTAAGCGTGCGAATCAACGCGTCACACTTGACATTCTTGTGGAAGGCACCACGAAGCATGTCCTTGCTGATTCCCCAGATGTTCAGACTTTTGTCGTTGAACCGGGTAATAAAGTCTTCCACGGATTCGTTATCTCGGCGGACAACATCCAAAATTTCTGACTGGTCACGCGTATGCTTTTTCTGCTGGCTAAACTGTTGATAAAATTTTTTCACCAGATCATCCCAGTTGGAGATTTGACCGTCAGGTAGCATTTCAAACCATTCTCGCGCTGCCCCTGTTAGTGTCAATGCGAACATGTGACACCAATAGGGGAGTGTCCATCCGCTCACATCACCAACCGCCACGAAGTTTTGAAGGTGATCACTTGGATCAGTCATACCATTGTATTTACCCACCGATGTAGGTATCTTAGCGTTAACGGGAAAAGGTGTTGTTGCAATGCTTGCTATAAACTTTGACTTCTCGGCAAAGGCTGCCGGACGGTATGGTTTGGTGAAATCCTCTTCTGCATCGCTATGATACTCAGTGTGGCGGATTACATCCCGCGGACGACTGCTTCTTGTCCGCGAACTCATCCTGCTGTCACCCGTATAAAAACTGAAGTCTCCCGGGTGATAAGTTGAATCATAACTGTCATACTCATCCAGGTAGGATGGCATCCTCATGTCGATGCGAGGACGAGGACGCAACCTTCGTAGTTCACCAAACTCTTGTTCCGTTTGCTTACTATAACGGATCTGACTTCCTCTCACTGTTGGTGGAGGAGAAAGAGATCTCCGGGGATATTCTTCATAAGTCAGCGTGCGAGCGTGGAAACGTTCATTCCAAACTCTGCGCTCATATTCAGCTGTCAGGTTCTCTTGCTGGATGCGGAGCTACTCTTCCGAAAATAGTAGTCCCCTAGATCTGGAATTATGACGGTGAGACCTCGCCATATCAGAATCACCGGAGTCATCCTCCAGATCTAATACCGATTGAGTTCGATGAGTGTCTCTCATAATCCGTCCGAGATCACCCAGATTAGAACCTTCCGGTACTGTAACACGTCCCATATCAGTGGGAGTCACCTCAATTGGTACCGTGACACGTGAAAAAACACTCGAAGCAAAACCCTCAGGTACTTCAGTATTAATGACACGTGAGGTAGGTGCAGGAGTTCCCGTCGGCCCTTCAGGAAGTTTACTCATACTTAAACGAACCAAAAACCAACGACAACTTATGTTGTTCTAACACCAAAATGGATGGCGCCAATGAAGAAACACGGATCCAATCCCCTATTCGGGTCCTGGATCCAATGAGTCCACAGGGTAGGATATGATAACAACTAATGCAGTATGAGTATAACATCCCAAAGTCCAATGACTGGAACCTGCAAAACAGACACCGTGAGTCTCGTTACAGGAAGGACAAGAGGGGGGGTCTTCCCGTAACCACTCTCCGGCGTGAGAATCAGTACAGATCTTACGAGAGAAAGTACTTAAGTAAATAGAGCAAGTACAAAGAGAGTATATGTGAGTAAATTTGTATGAGTTAATGAATACCTCATGCAGGTTGACAAGGTATTTATAGCCAAAGGATGTAGGAAGGTGATTGGGCCAGTTGTCCTATTCTAGTAGATCTTGATAACCGCTTGGACGCGTGTCCCTTTGTGAAAGGGTGAGCTATACGTCCCATATGCATGGGTATAACAACCTGGACACGAGTCGCCTTATGATAGGACGGACCACACCTTGGCTATATGCACGATTATAACAACCTGGCTAGGTGTCATTCGCTCATTGGCTGGCGAGTCACGTATTCTTCAAGTAATAATCGTGGATATTCTTCTAGAGGGAAGATAGTTAATGACAGTTGTCCAGTTGGCATTGTCTTCCGGTCATTTTGGCGGGCAGATGTCCTGTCCCGCGGATGACTTCTGAGGATGCCTGGATGCTTCCGCGTGTGGTGCAAGGACGTTCTTCCTCTACCATGTTATGTGGGTGATACATGTGTCCCGTGGGAGGTATATGAGGGGTTCCTCTATGACCTGCGGGTGGTACTTAAAGGTATTTGGGTCTTTTTTGGTACCCTACCTCTATACATATTGTAATCGGGTTTGTGAAAGGCTCAATTGTATTCGAACTCAGTTGTAATCGACTGGCCGTGTGTGCGGGTTTGTATGTATTTATGTGATGAGGGTTCTGGGTTCATCACAACCCACTGCTGGTTCATTACTACTACTACTACTACTACTACTACTACTACTACTACTACTACTACTACTACTACTACTACTACTACTACTACTACTACTACTACTACTACTACTACTACTACCACTACTACTACCACTACTACTACCACTACTACTACCACTACTACTACCACTACTACTACCACTACTACTACCACTACTACTACCACTACTACTACTACTACTACTACTACTATTATTTAGCATATAAAACTTTAACACGATGCCATCTTATCCCTTAGGCGCTTCGCGACCATTCCCGGGTAAGACTTGACTCGGGAAAATCATAAAGTTTGGATCTTTGAACCTTAAATGTTCAAAACTAGATCTAGGGTTTCTTTTAAGCGAGTCGTTCATGGTTACGAGTTCGTTAAGTTCATTTTATCATCAAGTTTTCAACTTTAATGTTTGTTTATACACGATCTATTCTCGTTTCAAGTTTCAAGGCTAAACGTTTATTAAAACATAAACTTTAAGTTCAAGAACATACCTTTAATAGTTTGTTTAGTCTCGGTTAGCTTGATTATAAATCCTGAATCTTGTATCTATCAATATATATTGAAGATCTATCTATGTTTGGCTTGATTTTGATCTCGGATCTCATTTCTCTTACTCACGGCCATTTATATATAGTAAGGGAGGTGTGTGTGTTCTTGAGTGTGTGTAGAGATTATGGAAAGGATGGAATGAGAGTTAGGGTTTTAGGATGGTTTAAGAGGGTATTTATACCTCTTAAAGCCCATAGGCCTAAAGCCAATTACCCTTTAACCCACCTTAATTAATCTAAGTCCATGATCTTTTCTTTATTTGATATTAATTAATTATTAACGCAAAATCACTAATCGTAACTTTTTTTATTTAATATTATAATTTTTCTATTATGCCAAGAAATTTTCTTTTAAGCCATAAATAAATAATATATTTAAATATTATTATTTGAAAATCTGGGATGTTACAAGTCTTCCCTCCTTAAAGAGGTTTCGTCCCCGAAACCTAGCCTATTCCTTGTAAAGGAACACTTCTAATATTCACACACTTGTCGAATCGTCTTTGTTTTCTGGATTAACCTTTTTTCTTCTGACCTTGCAGTCACCGAGTGGTTTTCACGGGTTTTAGCTATTCGTGGTAGCTTATTCATGAGGCCCGTGATGTACCAAGTCTCATCTCGTCCCTCCAAGGGGCGTTGTTTCGTACTTTCTAACACTATTATTTAAAAGACATTTTATCATAATATAAGTAATCATGCATCTAAGACAATTCATATAATTAATAAACACCAGTCTAATCTTCAATGTAAAGCAACACGCATTAAGTTATTAATACGTCAAACATAAATCAAATTTATGGATAGTAGTTAGCCTTCTTGAATGATCTTCTCTAAGTAAACGGAAGAAACTGTTCTCAAGCATTCTTCTCTGCTCTGCTCTCGTCTCTTGGCTTCCTGCAGTCCCTTGCTAGATGTCCATGCCCTCCACAGTTATGACACCTATGGTGGTCCTTGCATTCCCAGGAGGAATGTCCTGCTTTCCCACACCTGTAGCAAACACCTAATCCCATTCTGCATTCTCCTGGGTGCTTCTTTCCACATTTTTCACGAACAGTGAACTCCTCATGCCTTTCCATCTTCTTACGTGGATCCTCTTCGTTAGCTTCATTCGGTTTGGAGGTGGGGTTCTTTATCTTCGGTTCGGTCTTCTCCTATTCACTGGTGGCAAGGTCCTTATAAACCATCTCGGCCAATTCCACAGCTGAGTCAAACGTTGCGAGTTTACTAGCCTTAACCAAAGTGCGAACATTATGTGGAAGCCCCCTGATGTAACACTTGACCCTCTTAGTTTCAGTGTTCACCATGTCATGTACCAGCCTAGACATGCGGTTGAATTCAGTAGTATACTCCCGGTGGGTCATCTTTTCCGCTTTCAAGTTCAGGAACTTCATCTCAACTCTTTCAACTTCGGCATCAGCACAGAACCTCTTCATCACCAACTCTTTCAGATCATCCCATCTCATCACCTTAATATCATCTCGAGTCTTTCTCTGCTCCACACTTTCCCACCAATACATAGCCTCATCACCAAATGACTGTGTAGCATACCCCACTGCTTGGTCGGGACGGCAATCACTTATTCGGATAACCTTGTCCATCGTGGTTATCCATTGGAGAGTAACGATTGCGTCTCCCAAACCAGTCAGCTTCGGCGGGTCACATCCTTTGAAGGACTTATAGTTCCACGCACCTCGGTCTCTCTTCCTGTCATCGACTTTCACAGACTTAACCCCACTCGAGGCCTCCCTCTCTCCTTCCCCATCTCTCCTACCATCACCACCCGCCCCTTCAGCAGTTCTTTCACGGCTTCAAGCAGTTCCTTCAGGAGTCAAGTTCTTCACAGCAGTGGCTATAGCTTGAACAATACCTGCTTGAATCACGGGATCAAGTTGAACCCCTTCGTTGTTGTTCGGGTTTTTTCCAGCTGCGCTTCCTTCATCTTTGGTGTTGGAAGCTGTTTCAACCGAAGGTTGTCAGACACGACGAGGCCTGCCACGACGTACAGTGCGACCTCTAGCTCTCACAATTCCTCCAGCTCCCGCAACTCCTCCTGTTCCAGCCATTGTATTCTAAAAGGGAAAACACAAACGTCATCACTCCAGGAATTATTTAGCACATGATTCGTAAGTTAAGTAGTTAATGACACTGGCCAAGTGTAATTAACTATTTTCATTACTCGTCAGGTTCTACATACTTCCCTTTATGATTTCACTTGTGCTAGTTTCTACTTTTAAACAGTTAATCAAACAAACAATCAGTAAATTCTATCCCCACATTCGCATGTTCTTTCTTTACAATCAAGCTAACGTTATCATACCCTATTTAATCATACATTTTACCTTTATCGAGATTTCTTGAGTGACACATGGCTATTTTGAACTAGCATCTTCTTTCTTTTATTACTGAAATCTCATTCTATGTTCGAGTCTAAGCCTCTTAAATATCTCAAAATTTGCTCTGATACCAACTTGTAAGGCCCCGTTACCAGTGCCTCACATGTGGATGTTGAATTTACTCATTCACATAGTTCTGATCATCAGAGTTAATAAAAACATTCGCGGAATATAAAAACTTTCATAAAAATATTACATAAGTTGGCTTAAACAAACATCCTCGTCTTTTAAAAATAAACAAACATTAAACATAAACTGATAAACGTCTCAAGTCTTCCAATGCCAGCCTCTTATTCAATGCCACGTGTTCCCCTCAAGCGAGCTGCCTCATCCTACTCACCTTGTATTCCTTCTGGCCCAATGCTGTTAAGCCCAATACCCTCAAGTATTGTATGCGAGTCATGTGTGTATGTATACGGGTTAAATAAACAGGTCCAAGGTGTAATCGAGTCCTACTTGCAACAATCATATATTTGAAATTGGATTAAGCTGGACATCAAACGAACGGCCATAGAAGATATCGAGTTATGCCATGGACGAACTCAAATAAATCGATCATGAAGGATTGTATGCGGGTCCTAACTGTGATCGATCTGGTGAAATGGGATCTGAGTATTGTAATCGAGCTCATATGGGTCTCGATTACAATGTATTCGAGTTAAATGGGGTTAATGGAATCGAGTTGTTTAATTGTATTCGACTCAGATTTGTATGCGAGTTTGGTTAGTGTAATAGAGTAGCCATTGTGTGCGACCAGGTAATGTAATCAATTCTCGTGTGTAGCTTCTCCATGTAATCGATTGCCAGATTGTATGCGAGTTTGGGTGTAATTATGTCCAAGTGGTGTAATCGAGTTTAATGTGTGCGAGTTCTCATGTAATCGATTTCCAGATTGTATGCGATGTATATATGTATATCTATGTATGCGATTTCCGTTGTAAACAAGTCATCATGTAATCGAGTATGTTAGGTAATCGAGTGGTATCGTATGCGATTATGTATATACATATTGTAATCGGGTTTGTGAAAGGCACAATTGTATTCGAACTCGGTTGTAATCGACTAGCCGTGTGTGCGGGTTTGTATGTATTTATGCGATGAGGGTTCTGGGTTCATCACAACCCATTGCTGGTTCGTTATTATTATTATTACTATTATTATTATTATTATTATTATTATTATTTAGCATATAAAACTTTAACACGATGCCATCTTATCTCTTAGGCGCCCTCGCGACCATTCCTGGGTAAGACTTGACTCGGGAAAATCATAAAGTTTGGATCTTTGAACCTTAAATGTTCAAAACTAGATCTAGGGTTTCTTTTAAGCGAGTCGTTCATGGTTACGAGTTCGTTAAGTTCATTTTATCATCAAGTTTTCAACTTTAATGTTCATTTATACACGATCTATTCTCGTTTCAAGTTTCAAGGCTAAACGTTTATTAAAACATAACTTTAAGTTCAAGAACATACCTTTAAGAGTTTGTTTGGTCTCGTTTAGCTTAATTATAAATCCTGAATCTTGTATCTATCTATATATATATTGAAGATCTATCTATGTTTAGCTTGATTTTGATCTCGGATCTCATTTCTCTTACTCACGGCCATTTATATATAGTAAGGGAGGTGTGTGTGTTCTTGAGTGTGTGTAAAGATTATGGAAAGGATGGAATGAGAGTTAGGGTTTTAGGATGGTTTAAGAGGGTATTTATACCTCTTAAAGCCCATTACCCTTTAACCCACCTTAATTAATCTAAGTCCATGATCTTTTCTTTATTTGATATTAATTAGTTATTAACGCGAAATCACTAATCGTAACTTTCTTTATTTAATATTATAATTTTTCTATTATTCCAAGAAATTTTATTTTAACCCATAAATAAATAATATATTTAAATATTATTCTTTGAAAATCCGGGATGTTACATGATGACGACAAATCGATAAACTGATAAAATCACAAAACATCCAATTACCAAAAACTGTTAAATGCATAAACAAACATAAAAGATTAATTAACCGAATATTAATCAACTCTAGTTCCAATGTAAATATTCAAAATACCAAAAAGTCTTGATTATAAACACAACCTTACTCCCGTAGATGGTCATGAATGGTTTAGCCTTGCATCACAAAAGTTTACTCAAAGAATTTAATGACTCTAAGAATTTAATCCTAAAAGTTGATAACCACAAAGCAATAAACTAATAAAATCACAAAACATTCAATTACAAAAAAACTGTTAAATACATAAACAAACATAAAATATTAATTAACCGAACGTTAATCAACTCTAGTTCCAATGTAAAGTTTCAAAATACCAAAAAGTCTTGCTTACAAACACAACCTTACTCTTGTAGATGGTCGTGAACGGTTTAGCCTTGCATCTTGATCTTGAATAGCTTCATTAATTGTTGCAAGGATGATAACATGGATGATTGGAAGGGGTTATGATGGTGTGTAAAGGCTCCCATATCGCCCAAGGATGATAGAATATGAAGGATAATCGATTTAGGGCTTATCCCGGCTTAGATATGGAAGAAAAACAAGAAAAATCAGATTTCCCGTCAGACCAGGCCGTAAGCTACGGCCTAGTCACCGTAGCTTACGGTGGAATCGTAGGCTACGGGTGGTACGGTTGGAAGCTTTTGCCTTACGGTGACTTTTATTCCATTTTCATTTTCGTCTCGTTGAGAAACCCAAAATTCATATATTATGGGTTCCGTAACTCATTTATTAGCCCCGGATATGCCCGTTTAACTTCAAATGTGCACGAATCACTTCCGAATTCCCTCGATTGCTTCCTTTTTTTCCCTTAAGTTAATTCCTTCCCATCCTAAGTGCTCCATATTAGTTCCTTTAAGCTTCAAGCACCTGTAAACATAAAACCACTCAAAGTACTCGTGTTCGATACATATAAACAAGTAAAACACACGATATTAAACATGTGACTTCAACCACACATCATTAATTACAAAAGTAGTACCAACTGTTCGTCACACTTAAAAGCCATCAGTCAGGGTGTGATAGCTTCATTGAGTAGTGGTTACCGATTTATGACTTTATGTCATTGTTCGAACATGTTACTCCAAAATTGGCATGCCAAAATGTAAAGGTCATCTGATGCAACTGCCTCGAGAATTATATTGGGAGGCCAATGGTCACCATGTGTAGATTTCTCTTTGCATGCACCATGGCATCTTTACATGGCCAGTGTATGCAATCGATGACTTCTATGATTCCTCCAAATCCGTGATGCGTTGAACGTATCTTCATGATTCGTTGTATGTCACTTTCGTTAGGCTTTTTAAGATATTTTTTAGAATATATATGCTAACATCCATGCATACTAATTTCAAAGATACTCGTTGGCGATTCTTTCACCAATACATAAAGTATTTTAATGATATGGATAGTGCATGTGCATTACTAGATGGGGGGAAGACGGTTTATGTAAAGGGTGTGTTGGGAAAACAATGGTTTAACTTTAAATCAACCTTAATGCTTTAATAATGACTTTGTAGAAACTTTTAATCCGATTTTAACTAGCTAATTACCTTGTTAAACTCTTTTCACAACTTATAATAACGAGTATAAATAAGTAAATGGTTATAGATGACACAACTTGATTTATAGAGATTCAAGTGAATGTTAACTAATTCAATTGGCGTCCTCTCCCCGACCCTCAATCGAGAGTTTTCTTCGCTAGTCCTCTCCCAAGATGGTAGGGATCACCAATATAGAAGTCTCACTCTTCAAAGGAAGTGATCACCTTCTTCACCAAGCACACCAAGTATTTAGCTTTGCAATTTATTCTAATCTCACTATATCAAGATAGTGAGTCTTTACCTATTAACTAATTAACTCTATATCAAGATAGAGTTCCCAACCCAACACAAAACATTACTATATAAAGATAGTGTGTTCCCCTATCAAATCACCAACTAATGGTGATTTCTCACTTGTCAAAACACTAGAAGCTCTTGTGTTGACCCTTCAAGTTACAAGTAAGATGCTTGGATTATAGCTTAGAAAATCTCTTTTTTGTTTCCCTACACTTTTAATCTTTTCTCTTAATAATCGAAGCTTGATTATACTTGAATAATGAAAGAGATTAGCCTTGATGTGTGTGTGTATAAATATTGTAGAGAAAAGGTGTGATAACTTAGTTTGAATTAGTCTTCTACTTATAGCCAAGTATGTGAGACTAGGCTAAGGAACCGTGAACGCCCAGTCCACTAAACATTGGTTTTACCAATATGAATGTTGTATGCGGTCATTCTCTTGATATTTTGGCTTCTGATGTTGACCAACACATGTGAGAACATGTCCCAATCACTTCTCACTTGTTCATACAACACACTCCAAGTATTTCACCCAATTGTTAAACATACTTTATAAACTTCATCCAAAGCTTCAACCAATTCCACATTTGAGGTTGATTTGTCCCCTTGGTAGATTTGGTTGTCCAATGAATGAAGGAGATGGAAGACTTACCAAGAGTGGAATAAGTGTTTGAAATATTTGAAATTCATATATTTGATTTATTAAAGTAATTGTGTTTGAATACAAAATTTATAACTTTTTTTGAGTTTATAAAAACTAGAAACCTACCTTAATTAATTTGTTAATTAGTCTTCAATTAATTAGTCTTGTGATTTCTTCATCTTCATGTTGGTGTAGAAATATTAACTTAATTGTAGACATAAACTTGATAATTTTGATCTTGGATGTGTGTAGTCTTGATTAAGTTTTATATAGCTTTATTGTGACCAATGATGGTCAATCAAGTGTTAATAAAAGGACATATGTATGGTATATAGTTATCAAATATGAACTAGAACTATTTTATGTCACATTATCTTAGTAAAGTCATTATTAGTTAAGGTTGATTAAAGTTTAAACCATTATTTTCCAAACAAACTTAATTAAGACAATGTGACATAAAATATGTATAGTTAATTATTGATAACTATATGTTACACAAGTGTCCTTTAACACTTGATTGATCATAATTAGTCATAATTAAGAAACATAAAACTTAGTCTAGACTACACATAAAGATCAAGATTATCAAGTTTTTGTTTGCTAAAGGTTAAATCAAAATTTCTACACCAACATTGAAGATGAAAAAAAATTACAAGATTAATCTATTAAAGACAAATTAACGACATAGTTAAGATAGGTTGTTGGTTTTTATAAACTTAGTGTAAGTTTACAAAAATATATATTTAAACATAATTGTTTGAATATCTATTATTTGTATTTCAAATATTTGAAAGACTTATTCTGCTTTTGGAAAGTCTTTCTAATCCTTCATGCATTGGGCAACCAGATCTACCAAAGGGGCAAGTCAAACTCAAATATGGAATGGGTTGAAGCTTTGCTTAAAGTTTATAAATATGTTTAACCAAATGAGTAAAATACTTGGGTTTGCTGTATGGAGAAGTGATAAGTGACTGGGACATGTTCTCATATGTGTTGGTTAACATTAGAAGCCAAAATATCAAGACAATGACTACACACAAAGTTCATAGTGGTGAACACAATGTGAAGTGGACTGGGTGTCCACGACCCCTTAGCCTTGTCTCTCATATACTTGGCTACAAATAGAAGACTTATTCAAACTAAGTCTTCACCAATTTTTCTCTACAACAATTACATACACACTTCAAGGTTAACCTCTTCCATTATTCAAGTCTAATCTAGCTTTATTTATAGAGAAGAGATTAAAAGTGTAGAGCAAAAAGTGTAACTTTTCTAAGCAATCGTTAACCATCTTACTTGTAATTTGAGGGGTCAAAACTAGAGGCTGTTCTAGTGTTTTGACAAATGACGAAACATCATTAGTTAGTGATTTGAGAGGGGAATACGCTCTCTTGATATAGTGTTGTTTTGTAATGGGTTGGAAACTCTATGTTGATATAGAGTCAATTAGTTATTAGGCGAGGGCATACTATCTTGAAATAGTGTATTTAAAATAAATTTTACAGCTAAGTACCTGGTGTGCTTGGTGAAGAAGGTGATCACTTTCTTTGAATAGTGAGACTTTTCTATTGGTGATCCATATCATTTTAGGGGGACAACTAGTGAAGAAAACTCTCGATCGAGGATCGGGGAGAGGACGTAGAATGAATTACTTATAGTTCATTTAAACCTTTATAAATCCGGTTGTGTCATCTCTAACTCTTAACTCTTTACTTATTTGTGTTCATTATTATAAGTTGTGAAAAGAGTTTAACGAAGTTATTAGTTCGTTAAAATCATATTAAAAATAAGAAAAACTATTCACCCCCTTAGTTTTTTGCAGGGTGGAGACCTGGCTGACAATTGTTGACAATTTTAAGGAAACCTGGCGACACATCTGGAACCGTTGTCTAAAGTTGCTAGCATGGAACACTAAATATAGAGCAAAGTTATTGTTCCATATATGATGTTCTTTGTCTTCACAAACCTGGTTTATTTCCTTGCATTACCCCCTTGAACACGTAGAAATTGATTCTACATTGGTATAACGTTGCTTGACTATCAAGTACATCTTTTCGATGCAACCAAATATCAATTCCTCTTACTACTGCATGATTATGTGAATAAATTGCATATTAAGAGTGAAGACATAATATACTGCGAAGCCGGAGATTGCCGGTTTATATCATCACTAAAGGTCATGTTTTGTACTGTAATTGTGGTTTTAAAAAGTGAAGACAAAATTGTGAGAGTTTGAGATAGGTTTGGTATGAGTTTGAAGTGGGTAGAAGTATTAAATTATTGATTTATTGTGATAATTTATTATTATTTTTATATGTGTCTAACCATTTGACTATTTTTTTTGAACTGCAAATTTTAAATTTCATTACCACAAGCCAAAATCACCCACTAGTAGGAGCAGGCAACAACAACACAAACAGAAACAGATTACAAAGCCAAAATTTTCAATCTAGTACAATATAAATCAGACCTTCTACCTCTATTTTTAATCCACAAGTAACTTAACAGCTTAATGACATCCAAAATCTTCTTAATCATGACCAGAATATTAGAGAAATTACAATTGTTCATGGCTTTCCATATACACCAACGTGCCACCATGAAGATTGATTGCACCACCTTTCTTTTATGCTCAATGTCAGGGACATGTTTATGAAGATCGAAAACATCTTGGATCAGGAACACATATATCGGAGGTATATCACACCACAAACTAACGTTATGCCAAACCACTAGGGCTGTAAGCGAACTGGGCGCCCAGTGGACGTCCGGTCATCTGTTCGGCAAGAAGTTTGTTAGTGTTTGTCCGTTTAATAAACGAACCAGACATTGACAAAAAATTTTGCTCGGTAAGCTTAATGGACGAACACGAACAAAGGCCATGTCTGTTCAATAGTGTTTGTGAACGTCCGGTAAGATCCGTTCGATTACGTCAGGTAACATCGATCTGGTTAGATTTGTGTATGTCCGTTCGTCGTTAATGACAGTATTAGTGTCCGTTTTCCATTTGTTTCTATTAATGTTCATATGTTCGTTTGTCCATTAAAGTCTATTAGTATCCATTATTGTTAATGTGTTTGTTTGTCCATTAGAGTCAATTAGTGTCTGTTTGTCCATTAGTGACTGTTAACGTCCGTTTACAATATTAACGTACGAACATGAACAAACTCAATTTTTTAATGGACGGACACGAACATGAATTATCATTCGGTAGAGTGTTCGCGAACCATCCGTTTGTCCGTCAAAAGCTTAACAGACTGACACAGACAGGGTCTCGTCCGTGTCCGTCCGATCCGTGTACACCCCTACAACCACAGAAGAAATATAACAAGATGTAAACACGTGACCATCGTTACATCCGTGGAAAAGCAACAACTACAATTGTCCGGACCTGTAATAACGTTTTCTGTTATCAAATTATCATTTGTCGGAAGTCGGTTAAGAAGAGCGCGACATGATGCCGCGCTCACTTTTAAAGGCACCCAAGAATTTCATTATAAAATATTATT
The DNA here is from genome assembly GCF_021521415.1 of Bidens hawaiensis. Classification (NCBI taxonomy): domain Eukaryota; kingdom Viridiplantae; phylum Streptophyta; class Magnoliopsida; order Asterales; family Asteraceae; genus Bidens; species Bidens hawaiensis. The sequence goes on along the minus strand of NW_027505264.1, from coordinate 130,044 downwards.
ATGAGACAACGGTTCAACTTGATACATTAGATTTTTCACCGATGCTACCGAAAACGAGCCGATCTAATGCCACCTCATACACATTTGTCACTACCACATTTGAATCTAAAACTGTATAATTTCTCCAACAACTCTATAACTTCGTTAACTTTTGATCCATACCATAGTTGTCTACTCCAATTCCACTTGAGCATTATAATCGCCTCTCATTTATCACACTGACGCGCCACCAAGCAACTCTTTTCCTTCTCCAAAGCAAAAACATTAGGAAATTTGTTTTTTAGCGAACCATTGTCTAGCCACACATCCAACCAAAAACGAATTTTCAAACCTTTCCCCACCTCTCCTTTAATTAGTTTAGATAAAGAAACCCGAGAAATTGTAAGGAAGTTATCAATTTCGCAATGGTTCCCAAAGTACCATTAAGTTTTTTTTTTTAACGGGGAGTGTCGGCCACGTTCTCGTTGAATCACGGATTGCCAATACAATATTTCGTCATAAACTACATTCTTCCACCTTAAACCTCCTCCACCACCTAGATAATAGAGCATAACTAGAGTTTTTAAGTGAGAATAAGCCCAAACCCCCCCCCCCCCCCACCCCAACCCCAACCCCAAATCTTCTTTAGTGGTTGTCACATGGTTTCAAACCACCCAACATGCCTTACTTTTATCTGCATTTCCACCCATTAAAAATTTTCTTCTTTTCGCCTAGAATGTGTCCAAATCTTAATCGGAGGTTTATAAAGAGAAAAATAATAACTTGGAAGACATTCTAGAACCAACTTAAGCAACATTAAATGACCTCTCATTAATAACATATGAGCTTTCCAATTAGCCTTTATAAAAAAACGTTAAATACGGTTGCCAGCTATTTATTTTGTTCATATTAGCTCTCACTTTATTTCAAGATACATAAAATGAATTCCCCATAATTGCAATGCAAAAATCTCCGCCATTTGTTTAACCTCCTGATTAGGGACTTCCACTTCAAACAAAATCGATTTGCTCAAATTTATATTCAAACCTAATAATAACTTGAAAATCCTCAAACAGGCGAATCAAAACCCAAACATTCTCAGCCGACCACTCCCCTACTATGAGAACATCATTCGCGAATAAGAAGTGAGATAAATGAGGATCATAATAGCCGTTTGACAATTTAAAATTACTTTCTAATTTTTTTTACCAGCCAAAGGCTATTTTTTAACTTAGTTTTCAATTCTATTTGATTTAGTATCCACGGGAAATATTTAATATATATTTGATTTAATATATACGCCCTGCTTGCGATGCGCGCATATAATGTATATATGTGTAAACCCTCGGGTGGGCAAAAGTAAAATTGCACTAATTTTGACGTTATTTTACTAATCTCGTGAAAATAACGTTAAAAGTGGCGGAAGGTTAATCAGGCATCATGTGGTGGCGTTGATAGCCGAAAGACAAGGGCACATGCACCGATCAGCCGGTGTCCCGATGATTGAGTGCTATGTGCCTTATGTCCAAGGCTTGATGCAAAACTACTATCGAGCCGGGGGTCTCACCGGAAGCAGCCTCTCTATCCCTATGGGATAGAGGTAAGGCTGTCTACATCTTACCCTCCTCAGACCCTACCATAGCATTGCTATTGGTGGGATACACTGAGTACGATGATGATGATGATGATGATGATGATGATGATGATGATGATGATGATATTAAAGTGTGGCCCCCTTCTCACTCATCTCTTCTGCGATTTGAATTTTCAGACAAGAATTCAGGACTTCTGCCCTACACAACCACTCGTTCATTTTCCTTTCCATTGGGTTCGGAATTTCCGGACGATGCCATCACACCCGCGTCGTGGATGCTCTATAAGTTTTGCAAACACCTTCCTCATCCATATAATAATAATAATAATAATAATAATAATAATAATAATAATAATAATAATAAAAAAACAAGTGCATATACACTACTAATGGCCTTACGCCCTTACCCACTACCAAATCTATTTTATAATAACTTTAGATAAGTCTAGAAAGATTTTGTGCCGATATACGAGCACAATACTTGAATGTTGAGTTATTAAACTAGTGGAAACAATTAATCAAATTCAAATTAGTGTTTATACAATTCCCCGACATAATGACTCATGCTCTCTTAATATGTCATCAAACAAAATTATAAAGTAAAATAAACCTCATAACCGTTTTGAACACCTACACACGTATGGACAATTTTCTAAACCATGTTCCTTTTAAGTTTAGAGAACCAAGATAAGTTGTTTATTTCTTGGTTTTATGTGTTAGATGGTTTTCTAAACCATTTTCATTGAATCACGTATAATAGGGCATTATAGAGACAATATATAGGTGGATAAAGCCCATACATCGTTCCGAGGGGCATTATGTGACGATATAAGGGCATGAGTATTTTTACAATAAAGTCTATATGTGTTTTGAAATAGTAGTAATTGAAGAGGCACTAAGAAGACATTACCTATTGCACATATATTTTTTACTATAAACGGTGATGATAATGTGATAGAAAATGCCCCTTATACAAGGGGCACTAACCATTACCCCATGGCCTTAAGTTTTGGTAAATATGTGAATCTTAATAGACCAAAGGCTTTCTACGCTAATGATGTTAAGAGTATACGTAGTGGTTTTTCTTTTCAAGTGATGAGGTGTGAGTTATGCATGTCTAGAAAAATAGGAATCTAAAAGTTGATTATAATATCTTAGTTGCTTTTTTATTTTGGAGAGAAATGTTTATTAAAATATTTAAAAAAACAGCTCAATTAGGGCATTCTGTTTGGAGGGGCTAAAAAACGTTCATTTTTGTGTCACGTCAACGTCACATAGACATTGAGGGCCTTTTTCCGGTTTATGCATGATTGGTTGAAGCATTTTGTAATGATTATTAGTTGTTTAAATAAAATAAACCAGAAAAAATAATCACATATGATTGGTCCATTGACCAACCTTGCCAAAACACAGCCCTGGCAAAAACACGCAGACCAAAATATCACTGAAAACACCTTTTGTGCAGTGGTGTTTTGAGTTAAAAAAATGACATCGATGCAGCCCTATTACGAATGCCCTTTGGAGGGGATAAGCTTTGTAATTAACTCAAGTAAAACAACAAAAAGTCCCATACTTTCACCCTAGAGTTTCTATTCCTTTGTCATTTCTTAAAGCATATGTAAAACTAGTTTTTACCAATTCCCCTAATCACGGGGTTATTTTTCATTATTCGTTCTAATATATATATATATATATATATATACACACACACTAGTTTTTATCCCCCGTATAACAGGGGTTGTGTTTCTTTTTCGTATCTAATATTCATATTTTTTTTGCATTTTAGTTTACGTATTATAAAAAAATTAATAATATGCTTAGGGTTTGATGATGAAATAATTTCACAAATAAATGGCATGTTATAAACCGTTTAAAAGCTATGGGTTTAGTGAGACCCATGATCCGCTTATTTTTTTTACTATAAAATTGTTTCTTATTATAAATAATATATTTTTCTTAAAAAATTGGATATTAATATTTAGCATATCGCTATTTTATAAGATTTGTATATCAAATACTTGGTGAGATTTATTTTTAATACATTGAGATGTTATAACTCGTTTAAGGTTATCTAGGTATGGTGAAACTCATCCGTGAATTCAGATCAAATGCACTTGAAGTCTTCATTTACAAATAAAACAATATGGTGGCTTGAGTAAATTTAAGAAACAATCATAAAGCTTTTAAATGTTTCGTTTATTTACGTGGTTGTTTTATATTATTTGTTTCAAATATTTATTTATGTTTTGAGTTTTTATTTTTTTTGTTGTATGAAAGTTAATAATATACTTATGGTTTGATAATAAATTGTTTCACAAATAAATGAGATGTTATAACCCGGTTTAAAAGCTACATGGTTTGATGAGACCCAAGAGCTGTTTGTTTTTTTACTATAAAATTGGTTTTTTAATTATAAATAATATATATTTTTTTTAAAATAAATCATATATTAATTTTTAGTATATCCCTACTTTATAGGATTTTTATATCAAATACTTGGTGATATTAGTTTTTTATTTAATGAGATGTTATGACCTGTTTAAGAAATATATGAGTTTGATTAGACCCATACTCATAAATTCGGGTCAAATGCATGAGAAGCCTCCATTTAAAAATCAAGGAAATCTGGTGACTCCAAAAAAAGGGGGAGCGACCACATCGCGACACATAGGATTTTATTGTTTTCGTTTATATATATATATATATATATATATATATATATATATATATATATATATATATATATATATAGGATCAGGATCATGAGAGAACCTTTTTGAAATTGAGAACTTTGAGAATTATTTTGGACCGCAAAAAACCAAAAATAAAAAAAATCATAAAATAAAAAAAACACAAAAATGAAAAAAGTAAAAAAACCAAAATTCTTATTTTAACATCCCGGTTTCATAAAAAAAATAAATAATAAATAAATAAACTCGATTTAGCTAAATTATATACACATATGTATAATATATACATATATGTACATTTACATGTTTTTTTATACACATGTGTATAATTTAAGATAAATGATACTGTACATATGTGTATATTACATAACCAAAGATTAAATAAAATTATACATATGTGTATAATACGACTTTTTTTAATGTTTTTTTATTTTTTATATTTTTTATATTTTTTAATGAAACCGGAATGAAATATAAGAATTTTGTTTTTTTTACTTTTTTAAAATTTTTGTTCTTTTTTGTTTTATGATTTTTTTAAATAATTTTTTAAAGGTGTTTTTAGTGGTCCAAAATGGTTCTCAAAGTTCTCAATTTGTAAAGGGTTCTCTTAGGATCCTTACCCTATATATATATATATATATATATATATATATATATATATATTCGGATTTTAGTTATATTTTTTAAAAGAAAGTTAATAATATATCTTAAGATTTGATGATGAAATGGTGAGATGTTATACGCCGGTTTGAAAGCTATTTAGGTTGGTGAGACCCATCACCTGCTTATTTTTTTACAATAAATTGTTTCTTAAGTATAAATAATATTTTTTAAAAAAATTGGATCTTAATTTTTAATATATACCTATTTTATATGATAAGATTTTCATATTAAATATTTGGTGAGATTAATTTTTACTGTAATAAAATTATATAACCCGTTTAAGGGTTATCTGGGTTTGGTAAGACACATCATCGTGAATTCAATTAAATGCACGAGAATCATTCATTTACAAATAAAATAATTTGGTAGATCAAAAGAACGTATGAAGGTTTCATTTATATATATTTAAGATAAGATTAAAATTTAAGATTAAATAACAAATTAAGCCAATAAACAATAATTTAACTTTTTATTTAAGTAATATATGTGTCATAACTATGGCCATATTATATTATTTCTAAAATAAAGAAAAACGAGGAATGCAAATTGACGTTTGAATAAATATATCTAATAATTGGGAGAATAAAATATATATGATACCTGCCAAACTTAAACTCCTGAGTTTACGGCTTCTTAGCCAATAAGAGCCATCCACGGAAGATTGTCACTATCATTGCTACATGTTTGGAGATAAGGAAGCAGTGCCAGCAAAACCTAATGTCAGATGGGTCAACTCTAGGGTTAGATAACTAGGGTTAGTTATTGAAGGTTGGTTTATTCAGACCGCGAGTGTAGTGGGCGTTAATCTCACCCTATCTTAGCCGTATGAGGCGTTAAATACCAATTTGTAATGAAGAGGAGGCATCAAGGGCATGAGCGCCGCTCTAGTTGCGGAAGTGGAGAGACAAAGGAGATGGGGTCGCTTGCAAACCAATGAATAACATATATTTTTTTTTCTTTTTCTTGTTCATTTGATGTTTAGTTAAACCACTACACAATTACTAAGTTAATAGTGAGTTAGTTAAAGTCACACCATCTATGTGATAGTGATGTGGCACTTTAACATGTCATGTTAACACCAACCATTGCACATAGCATTCGAGAGCGGATATGAAACACCGTGTCACATGAAGTTGTACCCGCCCAAAAAAAAATCCCATGGCATTTATACCTTTTGAAGTCCATCTACTCTATTCATACAACTAATTTTAGATATTGTAACTATTTAAAAAATATTTAGGAATGTAATGGATGAGAAGTATGTAGGTGATAAGTGACTTAGTGATGAGGTGGGCACGAACGTAAAAGGTTTATTAGTTGGCGTTAATGTGAAAGAGAGAGCTTAGAGATGGAAACTACTCACTCCCTCCAATTTTAGAAATAAAATTTTAAGAATATTAAAATATAATTAACTAGTTTTAGAACTCGTGTGAAGCACGAGAAATTCAAAAAGAAATACTATTAAACTATAAATATTAAATGATTAAATTAAAAAAACATATATTTTATCAAATTAAATATTTTAATAAGTTCAAATTATATTTTCTAATAGAGTATTCATACGAATGTATGGTACAATTTAACGCAATTCCTTCATAATCACGAAAAAGATGCACCTAGTAATTCTATAAGTTGTAATTATATTTGTTAATGGGATAGAAAATTATAACAAAAGGTGATAAAAATTTTCTTTATAAACGACATAAAAAGAGAACATCATGTATTAAATTAGCATGACTAAAACACGCTTTTGTATTACAGAATTGAAAGAAATGGATGAGAACTCCATGGATTATGGGGGTGGAATAAATACGTGTAAAAAAATTGTTATTCATTCATAATTTCCTCTTGCTTTTATCTTATAAACTTATAAATATCGTTCAGTAATTTTGCATTCTTCTCCTACACTGAAAAATGTCTATAAATTGATTTAATAAATTGAAAGATAGCATTAAAGATATAAATATTTCTATTATACTGATATTAATTATTTAAAAAATATTTTTAATCTCTATAATTTAAGTAATTAATTATTTTATTAAACGTTGAATTGATATGTTCTAATTACACTGACATAAATAAGTTTTCATTAAAAATAAAAAATAGTTTGAGCGGGAAATTTTGGCTAAGAATGAATTTGTAAGTGACACGTGTTCCAGTTATCTTACTTTATTAGAATATGTAGATGTAGATTCTCGCATAAACGAAAGTTTAATTATAAATTCTATATAGGAGTGTAACATATAAATGCTGTTTTTTTTCATTATTTAAACATCATTAAGTGAATAATGTCTTTATTAACAAGACTAGGTTAGGAACCCGTGTATTACACGGGTTGGACAATAAAAAACGGTATAATTGATAAATCTTTTTTAATATATTATATGATTAAAATTTCGTATTACATATAATAATGAAAAATGAAAAGTTCATAAATCACTAAAATTACAAATAAGTTGCAAGTTTTATATATACAAATAAATTGCTAAAGTTTTACTGAAACATTAACAAACCATACGATGTATAGCAACAAAGCATATACAAATCATATACAATTTTTTTTATTTGAACTAATTGATAGTTTCCCTAACCAATAATGAGGGCGTGAGGCCATCTAATGCCCAATTATTGCTTCTACTATTACCTGCAATTCACAGAAAAAAATAATCAAACAAACCATGATTTAATACTCAACACTTGTCTCATTCATTCAGTTCGATTTATACATTCATAATCAGTCAAATAGATCGAATTAGAGAGAAAAAAAGGAAAGAAAGATTGGCTATATTCATTTAAGCTCGATTTCAAAATAATAAGGCTTTTGTACCTATATGTGACACCCATATTGCTAATCAAAATACTGGATAAGGAGTGTTCCGGTTCCAACCGGTCCATACGAAATTAGTCACTTTGACCTTCTACCCAACCCGCTTATGTTTTTTATCTTGTAAATAAGTTTTTTTGGTCAAAATAACCTAAAATAATCTGATTAATTGGTTTCTACCCAACTCGCTAATGTTTCTGATCAGGTTTTTATCATGGTAACATCCAAATTTGTCATTGACAAAGGGGATCTATTGCAAGTAACTTGGAACAAAATATAAACCAAGAGTTAATATACTTCAGGTTTGTGAGAAGAGTAAATATGTCATTTGAGAAATCATAATCAATAAAAGAGGTGGTGCAATGAACATGACTTTATAATTTGAATCAAACACCTTTAGTTGTAATCTATGATAAGGTTATATAAGGAATTGATGGGATAATGATAAGGCTAGATAAGGAATGTTTTAAATCTTAATTAAATTTTAGTTTTAAATTAATAAATTAAAATAGAAATTATAAGTTAATACATGAGAGTGCCACTTGGCAAACTATTAGGCCAACTAAGGGGTTTGTGGTTCAACCAACATTTTTGTTTATTATAATAGTAGATTTTACGGTAAAAGCTAGCTTCCAAATTTATATAAATAGCATAAAATTATTCAAAAGGGCTTGTAACATTGTGCTATCAAAGTATGCATATAGTGATGTTCATCAGTAATCATCATGAATTGACGGTCCGAGTCTCATTATGGACATGATGTAGATTGTAGTAGGATAGTAGATGTCGTTTGTAATTCATGTTGATCGGCGAATAAAATCTTAGTTTTGACCTTTACAATTTCTATTTTGGTTTTTTAACTACACAAATTAAATTTAATATCTCAACATACTTAAAATACGGTTTATTAACTACTAATTATGTTGTCTTACAAACAATTAAGAAACACCTAAGTAACAAATGTACGTGATGCTCATTTGGGATCAAATGTAAAAATAAATATATATTATATATTTATTAATATGGTCATCATTATTATTTATATCATATTAGATCAAAATATTAACTATATGTGTTAGTTTGGTGATTGTTGATGAGCTTTATTACCTATAATTAACTAATAAAGGGTTTTCCCTTGGGTGTATATAAAGAGAGACAAATATTAAAATCATAACCTAATCACACACACATAACAATTTTGTGTGTCTCATATCTCCTAAAAACTGGGTTCCTCTCAAGAACCCTAACATCATCCTTAACTATACATCCTAAATGGAAACTCGACCAAACTGACTACCATGTCGTCTACATCCTTCTCTGTTGTGGTTACTACTCTCATTGCTATAACAGGTTCATAGATTTAACATTTATCATGTTTCTATTATTCATATGAAAAACTGATCAACATCAAATTCTAAAAATTGACCCATGTGGATCAAGTTTATTGGCTCAAACCTTTTTTTAATCTCATTCATTTACAACCTTCCAAGCCTAACAATCTCTCATTTGGAGGATAATACTCTAATCCTCTCTTGAACTAGCATGACGCCTTTATATTAATTATCTTTTAAGCCCAGTTGAACCTACAGTACACACAACTTCAACTTATCCAGTGTCACGATTTTTATAAACATGTTTTTGGTGGCTTCCTAATAAGAAACCAAAGTTTTATTCGTTTCTAGTGATGCCATATCTCCATTCGTAGTCCGCTCTAATTGTAACGTATTTTTTCATTGATAGCTTTTGAATGACACTAGGTTCTCCGATTAATCTACAACCACTAATCTCTACTGGATCTTCTAACCCACTGAATTCTATTAGATCTCATGACCTACTGAACTTTACTAGATCTCTTGACTCGCTGAACTTTACCAGATTTTCGGACCCAATGTGGAGGTTATAGAGGTAGGGTACCAAAAAGACCCAAATACCCTATTGGTGTCACATGTTCGCATTGACACTAACAGGGGCAGCGCGGGAATGGTTTGAAAAGTTACCTGATGGTCAAATTACCAGCTAGGATGACCTGGTGAAAAAATTTTCTCAACAGTTTAACCAGCAAAAGAAGCATAACCGTGACCAGTCAGAAATTTTGGATGTTGTCCGCCGAGATAGTGAATCCGTGGAAGATTTTATTACCAGATTCAATGACGAGAGTCTAAACATCGGCGGAATAAGCAAAGACATGCTTCGCGGTGCCTTCCGCAAAAATGTCAAGTGTGATGCGTTGATCCGCACACTAACTAGAAGAGATGGAATGCCAAAGGAATGGGATGATATCATGACCGCGGCAAAGCTGTTTGCCAGAACTGAAAAAACATTGGGGTATAATAACTCAAAGCAAAAGTTTAAAGTAGTGTGCCAAACTCCACGACTCAACAAACAGGCAAAGGGACCAATCTGGTCAAGAATGCAGCCGAACACAGAGGTATCGAAGCCATTCGATGCAAGGTCTCTCATTGGCAACAAAAACAAAGCGGGACCCTCGAATCGAGGTCCCAACAATTGGACTCCACTTTCAAAGACTCCTGCCGAAATCCTCACCACAGAAAATTTGACTTTCAGAAAACCACAGCCACTCACAAGGAGGTCGTTCCTCAATGCCAAAAAAACATTGTTCGTTCCATGATAACATCGGCCACAACACGAACGAATGTAATGCATTAAAAGGTGAGATTGAGGCGGTTGTAAAGTCCGGAAAACTTGGACATTTGGTGAAAGGGGGAAAACCCGGGACTGGTAAGGCTCCCATGCGAGATAACCAAGGCCCGCCAAAAAAGCAAGTCAAGGACTTAAACGTTCATATGATCCAAGGTGGATATAGGGTTGGAGGAAAGAGACGAGAGTCCGATGATGAAGAGTGGAAAATTGAGCCAGTGATTTTCCGCGAATCAAAGGGAGCCCCAATAACAAGAACCCCTTAATCATCACTGCTCTTTTCGGCCACTATTGCTCCCAATATGTTTTCTTTGACACTGGTAGCACATCTGACATCATGTACGAACAGTGTTTTGAGCAACTTGACGAGGAGGATAAGGAGAAATTGAAGCCTATTCATGCTCCTGTATCTGGATTTGGAGGAGAGGTAATGCACCCGCGAGGGGTAATTTCCTTCCCGATCACTCTAAGTGACGGAATCCATTCAAGAACTGAGTAGGTTGAATTTTTAGTTCTACCAGCAACTTCGAAACATGACATCATTTTAGGGCGTGAAGCGATCGGAGATTTTAATGCTCATCCTTCCTCAGCACACGGCGCAGTTGGAATTCCAACTCGTACCAGAGTGGCTATCATTCATGTCAATCGCCATTGTTTCGCGACGGAAAGTTCTAAGCCTAACAAGATTCCGAAACAAACTCGGCGGACTGAACCTGAGAAATGGGTGTTAAATAAGAAATTCCTAGAACAAATTGTAACAATTGGACCTGCTCTCTCTGAGAGAGTGAGGACTTTTTTGAAACTGTTGTTAACAAAGAACGTTGATGTCTTCGCATGGCAACCCGCAGACATGACTGGTGTCCCGCGGACCTGTCACACCCTCAAAATCCACTAACGGAGTTTTACCGTCAGAGGGTGTGAACTAACAGGATCGGAATCATTAGTTATAATCAAACCATAAAAACGTTTAAATGAAAATAAGTGCGGAAGCGTAAAACCATAGAAATAATGTTACGTCACGCAGGACGATTTAAAACCAATGATAACAGTTAAAAGTAAGTTTGCATAGTTAAAAGTTTATCAAGCAATGCATGTTCCTAAACAGCGCCCGCCTAGGCTACCTGAGAATAACATACTAAAAGTGTCAACACAAGGTTGGTGAGTTCACAAGTTTAAATAAAAATAAAGCGTTCAGCGTTTGCGTTCAGCGTTGTGCGTTACAGCGTTACAGCGTTACAGCGTTTTGCGTTACCAGATAGTGTTATGTCAATTATATATCGATAGGTAGCTAGTCTATACAACAAGTATTACTAAGTGTTCGACACCGAAGCTGACTCGTTTAATAAGTGCCTTGTCACCAGGTCCTCCAGACCATGGTACGTGTTAGCCAAAATTACACCCGCTCGACCTCCAGTCGAGTTTAGCGTTGGGTGGGGTTTGTCAAACCCAGTAGTACTACTCAACAGTGACTCGCTATTCAAAATATTAACCGGTTCGATGTGTAGGACTTCAAATGTTTCGTTTGCCACTTAGCCTTTACAAGTGATATATAATTTATAACAAAATCTTAAATGCGTTGTGGAGTATGTTATCTCCCCCAAGTGAAAAGCGTTTGAAAACAGTTTAAAGAGGGGAAAGTGAAACTCACTGTTTGCGAAGAATTTCCCAAATTAAATCACCAAGATGCGCGTCACCGAAAAACTCTCTCTAGCGTTCTAAAACAATAAAGAGATTTTTCTAAGTGTCGGAATATTATCGAGTCTCTAGACCCGGCACATAATACCTATGCACATAACATGTTTCGTGTTTCGTTTGTGATCATGTGTGACTTTAACAAGTGTTTTTGTGACACATTACATGTGTAAGCAATCATATACGTGTCATGTATTCATAAAGTACATCACTATCAATTATTCCCCGTAAGGGCATTTTGGTCAACAAATAACAATTAACTAGCCATTATTCCCCATAAGGGCAATTTGGTCAAATCATGGCAATCAATTAGCAATTATTCCCCGCAAGGGTATTTTGGTCAAAACAAAACAATTATATAGCAAGTATCATGTTTCATGCATTTTTTTACACAACTCAGCAGCTAGTTTCACTGAGACAGAAATCCTACTAGAAAGATTGTACTATTTCACCGATCATAGCATCTCAATTAATTTACCAAAAATCATCACCGAAGCACATATGTCTTAGGTTTCCAGAACATATTTAATTATATTTTTATTCCACATAATTTTCTCACAATCATCAAATCATTACAGCAAACTCATAACAGTCAAATTCATGCGCAACATAATGTTATTTGCAATTCCCGTTAAACGAAAAATCCAATAAATGCAAGACCACTTGGGTTAGGTTCCTAACTCAATAAGTCAACTTCCAGAAGTGGAACCAACCCAATTGGTCTCGTAGTTCATGAGATATAACATTTACAACACAACCTAACAGCAGGTCTAACAGCTCTGCTTTGCACAATGTTTTTGTAAAATCATAAAAGTTAACCTTTACTTGTCCAAAAATTACAAATTTATACTCTATAGAAACTAGACTCAACCTAGTTTACTGTAGTACCAATAACCTCAACCAATTTTCATCTTTACACTTCGTTACAGTCACTTAAACATCAATAACACATTCTGTCCAGAAACTGTTTGTATCCAAACTCAACATATTAACAATCTATGAACTATCATGCATTCATATAACCCTCTAGACTCCATAGACACCATCCATGCACATCAATTACACATTGCATACAAGATTAGGGTTTTTGTTTGAACTCAAATCTAAGACACAACAATCAACATGTTACAATATCAATTCTACTTATCAAATCATTACTCAATCAACAACAATCATATTGATTACATGTATACATGAAATCGGCTGCTAGGGTTTGTTATTAACCCAACAAACATCAAAATCAAGTAGTAAAGATGTATAGGATGATCAATTATACCTTCCTAGCACCTAGTTCTTCAATCACAAGCTTGATTTCTTGATGTATGTGTGTGTGAAAGTCGACGGCAGCCAAGGGTTTGGGGTGGGAGAGTTCCGATCAGGGTTGGGGTTATAATAATAATAGTTAGGGTTTACTTGTTAATGATCTATTTATAAACACACAAGTTACACTCAAGTCCCTCTACTTTCAATTGTTGTTTTTCTAACTTAACTAACTAGTTTACATCTTGAGTTAATGTTCATAACCATGTTATCACGTAACACATAAGTCTAACACATAATTATCACATAATTACTGTTTTGACGTTTTTCGTTTATTCATCAATCGTTTGCGTCAACTCGTTTGCGTTTTGGTGCAAATCCCGAAAGACTACACATGTAGTAAGTGTTAAGCGCCATTTAAACCCTAGTTTAAATGTAATGAAGTGTGCGTTATAGATTTAGTGATCTTAAGTTTGAATTGATGGAGTTGAGTTAACGGAGTTAACCTGATTGACGATTGTCACAGGACCGTTGCGGAACATAAACTGAGGGTTAACCCGATGTTTACACCAATTGTTTAGAAAAAACGTAAGATGGGTTCGGAGCAAACAAAAACGATGAATGAGCAAGTTCAAGACCTCATACATGCAGGAATTATTCGTCCAATACAATATTAGACTTGGGTCGCCAATCCGGTTATTGTCCCTAAGAGCAATGGGACATGGCGGATGTGCATATATTTCAAGGATCTAAACAAGGCGTGTCCCAATGACTGTTATCCGTTGCCGGAAATTGACCTGAAAGTTGATGCAGTAGCTCCGTTTAAGTTCAAATGCTTTTTAGATGCTTACAAAGGTTATCATCAAATCCATATGGCGGCGGGAGATGAAGACAAAACTGCATTTCGAACAGTTCAAGGCACATTTTGCTATAAAATGATGCCATTTGGTCTAAAAAATGCGGGGGCCACATATCAACGATTGATGGACATAGAATTCAAGAATCAGATTGGTCGAAATTTGGAGGTTTATATGGATGACCTTGTAATCAAAAGCATTGAAGAAGATCGAATGTTGAGAGACATCAAAGAGACATTCGAAACTTTGAGGAGTATCAACATGAAGCTGAATCCAGCCAAATGTTCGTTCGGAATGGAAGAATGGAAATTTCTTGGAGTAATTGTTACTAGTGCGGGCTTCAAAGCTAATCCGGATAAGGTCCAAGCTGTAGCCCGCATGCCTTCTCCCTCCTCCCTCAAAGAGGTTCAGACGCATAATGGTCGATTGGTTGCCTTGAATCGCTTTTAGGCGAATCATGCAGCCAAATCCAATCCGTTCATCTCAACATTGAGAAATTGCCTCAAGAAAGCACAATTTAAATGGACTGCGGAAGCGGAACGAGCTTTCTTGGAGGTCAAAAAGTGTTTAATGGAATTGCCCACGTTGACAGCACCCTCTGCGGGGAAACCTTTAACATTATACTTGTCGGCATCAGACATTGCTATCGGGGCTGTCCTCCTGACGGATAGAAAGAACATTCAGACACCGATCTACTACGTCAGCAGATGATTGTCAGACCCGGAGACCAGATATTCAATGATGGAAAAATTCGTTTTAGCACTGGTCTACGCTGCCCGACGCCTCCGCAGGTACTTCCAAGGGCATCCTATCAACGTGTTAACTGGGTACAAACTAAAGAACGTTTAGATTAAGCCAGAATTGTCTGGGCGATTGGCGAAGTGGGCCATCGAGCTGGGTGAACATGCGATAGAATACAAACCCAGGCCAGCAATTAAGGGGCAGGTGTTAGCGGACTTTGTCACGGAGGTCCCATGACACAAAGAGAAGGAATGTTTGATTGAGCAGCAACCCCAAGCACCTCCTGAACAGGGACAAATTTGGTCACTATTCACAGATGGAGCTTCAAGCAACGAGGGATCTGGGGCAGGCCTAAGGCTAGTCAATCCCGAAGGCCACGAATTTACATACGCCATCAAGTTAGACTTTAAGAGTACTAAAAACGACGTAGAATATGAAGCTTTTTTGGCGGGCTTACGGATAGCCAAAAATCTTGGGGTGAGACACTTGGAAGCCCTCGTGGATTCCATGTTAATTGCGAGACATAGCAATGGCACTTACGAAGCAAAGAATAACGTAATGGCTTCATACGTATCACAGGCGAAAGATTTTATGCTTCAGTTTCGTTGTGCAAAGTAATTCACATAAAGAGAAGCGAGAACAAATCAGCGGATGCCCTTAGTAAGCTAGCTTCAACGAACTTTGAACATTTCGCTAAAGACATTCGCGTTGAAATACTGGATCGCCCATCTGTCCCGCAACATCAAGTTTTAGTAATTCAAACCGGAGTGGAATCTTGGATGAAACCTATCATAGCATACTTGTCATCAGGAGCCCTACCAGAAGGAAAAACAGCAGCCCGGAAGATAAAACACAAAGCTTTGAACTATCATATGCACGACGGTGTTTTATACCGTCGTTCGTTCCTTGGTCTATTGCTTCGATGCCGAAGACGCGAACTATCTAATAAGAGAAGTTCATGAAGGCATTTGTGGTCTTCACGCGGGCCCGCTTATGGTCGTAGCGAAACTGATG
Source organism: Bidens hawaiensis (assembly GCF_021521415.1). Taxonomy (NCBI): domain Eukaryota; kingdom Viridiplantae; phylum Streptophyta; class Magnoliopsida; order Asterales; family Asteraceae; genus Bidens; species Bidens hawaiensis. The sequence goes on along the minus strand of NW_027505264.1, from coordinate 114,072 downwards.
AATGACGGGTATTACTGGCCGGGAATGCATCTGGACGCTGTGCATGAAATCAGAAAGTGTGATTCGTGCCAACGTCATGCTCCCAACACGCTACGACCAAAGAACGAACTCGTTCCAGTCACTTCAGCATGGCCGTTCCAGAAATGGGCTATCGATATAATGGGACCTTTCCCTGAGGCCCCGGGACGCGTCAAGTTTTTAATTGTAGCCATCGACTACTTCACGAAGTGGGTGGAAGCCAAACCAGTGGCATCCATAACAGTGGAAAGCGTTAAGAAATTCCTGTGGGAATTCATAATCTGCCGGTTTGGTCTTCCGCTGGAACTAGTTAGTGATAACGGTACCCAATTCGCGGATAATGGGCTACAGGAATGGTTGAAAGAGCTGCAGATCTCTCAAATTTTCACATCGGTAGCTCACCCGCAAGCGAATGGTCAGGTTGAGAAAACCAACCGGACAATCAAGGAGGGAATCAAAGAAAGGTTAGGAACTAAACGGACGGGTTGGGTTGACGAGTTGCCCCATGTACTTTGGGCCTTCCGCACCCAAAAGAATTCTAGTAATTCTGAGACCCCCTTTAGTTTAACCTACGGCACAGAAGCCATGATTCCAGCCGAGATTGGGATTCCATCCGCAAGAATTTTATTGATCGATGATAATGATTATGAACTTCGGATGAATCTTGACCTCCTCAAAGAGAGGAGAGAACTGGCATCGATATGCGAGCGCAATTATAAACGCCAATTGCAAAAATATTATAATTTGCGGGTCCAAAAATGCGAGTTTGATGCGGGAGACTTTGTCTTCCGCAACAATGAGGCCTCCGGGCAAGTTGGCCCCGACTTGGGAAGGACCTTATAGAGTTAAACAAGTGTTATCTAAAGGTACCTACAAGTTAGAAAAGTTGGACGGGACTGAGATCCCTAGAACTTGGAATGGGACCCAATTGAAGAAGTGTTACATGTAGCACGTTTTTTCCTTTTTGGCCTGCGCGCCCAAATAGATTAGCAGAAAAATGTAATTTCATCTTTTGTAATTCGGCTTATGCCTGATCTATGGAAATTTTATTTCAGTCGCATATAATGTGTATTGTTATGTAATCATTTATTGACAAACAAGAAGATCCTACAAACACTTATATTATGAAGAATGAGACAAAGTATACTGGACAACAAAACTTCTTATTACTTATCAAAAGGTATTACAAAGAGATCTTAATTACAAGGAAGAAAAACTTATATCTATGATGCTACGTCTTGGTCTTTTTTATCTTCCGCATCATTTTGTGATTCCTCATCTTCTCCTTTAACATTAAGTAGAACTTTCAACTGCTCCACGCCGTCCTCCTTATCCGCAAGCTCGGATATCTGCTCTGTGAGAGAAAACTTCAACGTATCAAAAATTTTTGTTTTCTGTATAAGTACGGCAGCAGTATCCTTGCCATGTAAATGTGTTCTTCCGAAAGCTTAGATTCTGAGGAAAATTTATAGCCCTCCTAGAAACCCATTTGACGACCAGCTTGTTTGGAAGCATTCAGGAGAACGGCGATACAATTCCCGAGTTCATCACTCACCCAGACTTGGGTGATAACCTGGCAAACAAATTATAAGAAAGTGTTTTACGAGTGATCATGAGAATATAAAAGCACAATTACCTCTGGGATTCCTTCCCCCAATAATCACTTTTTGTCCGCCTTAGCTCGGACAAGTTCCATTTTATGACCAGCACACTCCAAGGCCTGATCGCGGCTTTTGGTGGCAAGGTCAGTCAAACGCTTGTCCTTCGCTGCTGACTCAGCTTGAAGGGTTCTTATCAATTCCGCCTGTTCGTCCAACTGCTTTTGGAGGACGTTCCTGGCTTCATCAGCAGTGAGATGATTAGCCCTCTTAGCTTCCAAAGCTTGACGGCTCTCTTTAGATTCATTCATCGCCCCGAGGGCTTCCTTCTTGGCTTCAGCCAAATTAATCTCTAAGTCATCCCACTCCTCATTCATCGCTAGCCAGTCTCGGCATATTTTCTGGTTGGTGGAAATAGTATTCGCCAAATGATAAGAGTTTGAGCTTAATAACTCTTGGGGAATACGGCGACGTTGTCGCTCCCTTTTCCGCGGGAGGAAGGCTTTCCCTCAGATATTCGAAACATGCATCCACGTTGTTTAGCATCGAATTTCGACATAAATACCAACACGGATGATGTGGGAAAGTATCTTCCTCATGAGGTGGAGGAGAGGTCTGATGCCCATAGGCGAATGCACTAACACCTCCCTGATCCCTAAAAGCGATGAACATTGAAGGAAGGTGACATATTAAAGCAATCAGTGTCACCAACTTCCTTATTCTTCAAAGGAGAATCATCCGCAACAAAGATTGGATCTTTGGCGGTGTTAGATGGTGGAGATGATGGAAGCGGTGGTGCTGTCGAGCTCTTCAAACCACTGCAAGATCCGTCAGGGCCACTGTAAGATAACAACCGTCCATTGAGGAAATACGTTTGGCATAATATAATTATCAAAACTCAGAGAATGTTAAAATTACCTAAGGAAATATCCTTAGAAGAAAGTTCTTCTAGGCGGGCTTCCAAGTTTATTGTCTTGTGTTTCTTTGACGGGGTGACCTTGGTATGCTTAACTTTACGCTTGCCAGCCGCATTAGAAACTCCCGCGTCGGCAGCTTGTGGTCCCGCCTCGACGATAACATCCCCAACAATGGGACGATCGTCCCCGGCAGTAGCATAAATGCCGTCATGGTCGGCCGCTTGGCTGGTAGTTTCTTTCTGACGGGTCAAACCTACAGTTGAATGCACGGCATTAATAGCATCAACTGGTAAACTTCCTTCGCAGAGTGACGACTCCTCGCTAGATGAAAGGAGTACAATCATTCCGCTGAAAGTAATAGCAGTCACGGGTCGGGGTTGTAAAATGCCCTCTCCTTTCTAAATGAATTCTTGAACATAATCCTCACCTTTAGCGTACATCGCTTCGGAAACCACAGGTTCCGAACAAAACGCGGTGGGAAATAGGAAGTTGACACGTACGCGTTCCAAAAAGGGCACGTCCCTTAGATCAATTGAACGGCGCACCATCATTCCCCCTTCATGGTCCAACAGGGTATCGAAGGTGGAACCCTCATCTATACGAGCAATAATAAAAGTCAGAAATCAGACACTTATTAATGGGAAAATTGAAATAACACCAAGCTTACTTTTTTTGTCCTCTCGTAATAAGGCTCCAAATCAGGGAATAGCTACAGGCGGCCCATCTTAGCACTCACCATAGCCCCCTCGTGTATTGGGCGCATGGGAGTTGGTGTGGCGGTCAGTGTCATGAACCACAGAAGACCTTCATGAGCAGCGGCCGGAACCACTGGCATCGCGTCCTCCGCCTTGCGACGAGTCATCGCGAAAGGAACAACATCCTCTCAGATCCAGAAAATTTTGGCTTCCAACCATGGAGGCTGCGGATACATTCCATACCGATGACTCCCTTCCCGGTGGTAGCAAAGCTATACCAACCATCGCAGTAGGTCATTTGGTAAAAAACGGAAAACATGCCAACAGACGGCTCAAAGTCACGAGCTTGACAACAGAATTCGAAGTGTCGAATTCTTAACATTCCGAAAGGATGGATCTGTGATATATGAATTCTGTAAGTTGCCAAAATCGACTTCACAAACCTCGTCATCAGTATCCAGAAATTCCCCGTCGTAAAATGATCCACATAAACAGCCATCTTCTTCGGGGGTGGGCTAGTTGCAATAGAACCACTCACTGGACGCTCTGGTTCGCGCTCCGACGCCGGGCCATATACGTTAACAACGTCTTCATAATCCTTCTTCTTGATGTTCACAACGACCTCATGAATAGCAGGAGCACTCTTCTTGTCTCCGGCCATCTGAATAAGATAAGTATTTAAGATCTTAGAGAAGAACTTGAATCAAAAAGCTAGAGTAATAGAGACGAAGAAATCTCAGATCTGCTTTCAATAAGAAAAATGGAGAATTTTATAAGTGGTAAAGGTTGATTGGGAGATGGATATGATCTATTTATATGCATCGAAATTAATGCGACTGATGGATTGCCAGAAGAGAGAGAGAAAAGTGGACCAATAAACGATGGACACGTCAGGCGGGAAAGACGAAAAATGAGAACAGACTGTCAAAAGGCGTTGCACATGTCATGTCAATTATCTCACTATATTTCTACTTCCGCCACGTCACTATGACCATCTCACTTGCAATAATTCAAATTATTGATAAGGCAAAATATCTCAGAAGATATTTTCTTGCAATAATATAATATTCACAAAAGTTTCACTTTCATTCATAATCAAAAAGATAGTTACAAAATATAGAAGGAAATTACAAAATCTGGCCTATCCTATCCTATGAATTAGGAGCAACAGTATCTTCCGAAGGAGTTGGTGGCGTGTCCTCAGATTCATCGTCAAGATAATTCCTCAGCTGTCGCACACCATCATTGCCGGAGGCAAACTCCGGAAGCATATTTTGCAGCAGGAACACCAGGCTGTCGTATTCCTTGATCCGCAGGTCATATTCCTGCTTCACATAACGATCATGAAGCGGATGATTATCAAAAGAACTCCCGGATTGAGCGTACATCATCCCTTAGTTAAAGCCTTTCACTCGACCAAGCTGGGAGGAGGCAGTCATCAAATTTGCAAAGCAATCAGTAAGTTCAGCACTCCCCTTAATATGGCGGATGACCTAACAAAATAAGAAGATAATTTATTAAGCATCAAGGCATGAAGTGGGTAGTGAACAACAAGTGAGGAAAAACTTACAGAATTAAGTCCTCGCGTGAGGAACCATTGGCGGTCTTTCTCCGCACGCTCAGCCCTCTCTCGAAGTCCTAGGGACTCCTCGGCCATTTGTTGTTTTTCGCTCAAGGCTGCAGTGGCACCAGCTTCCGCCTCTTCACGAGCTTGCAAAAGGGAGTCATAGGCAGCTTGTATCTCCGCATCACATTTGTCTTTAAGCTCAACCTGCTTCCTTTGTAGCTTTAGCTCTGCTTCAAGTTCTTGAATTCGGCTGCTTGAAGGGTCATTTGGCCATCTAGAGCCGAATTTGCCTCTTGGTATCGGGCCAATTCATCCTTCTTCTTTTGAGTTTCAGCCCGGGCAGCTTCAAGAACGGCATTTTGCCTCTCACAGGCCTCCATCCATTGACGAGCAGCAACAACATTCCGATCCTGTTCACCGCTAAGGGAGATTTCTGCATCCGTTTGTTTCCACTTGGCTGCACTAGCTGCTAAGCGATGCTCTTCAGCCTCTTTCTTTGCAGTCTCGACAGCTCGAGAAGCCTCACCCAGTTTCCCGCCCATTGTACGCCATTCGCATAAGATTTCCTGGCTACAGGCCAAAGTGTTAGCCAAGGAAAAAGATAAGTCGGTGTGAAGATCATGGCGGGACGATAACGCTGGTGTGCCATTTCTGCAGGCGACACGCAATGTTTGACAAAACTCATGCAAGTCCCGGGGTCGGAAAACCAGGACCCATTGACAATGTCCCAAGGCGGGACGAACAGATCAAAATCATCCCCTAGATTCGCCTCCCCGTAATAATGTGAACTTAAAGTTTCAAGGAGAACAGGGATCGAGGAAGACTGTTGAGGGGCACCATGCGTCGAACCTCCTCCAACCTCATGAACAAATGGTCCAAATTGGAAACTTCCACCTGCACTCGTAGTCAAGGGTGAGGAAGTAGAGAAAATTTGAGGAGGAGATCGAGATGGGGACTCATTAATCCTGAATCCTTCCTCGTTGACCTCAGGATGATCATTCTGGGAACCAGCAGCGTTCCCATACTGGAACAAATAGTCTAAGGAGTCGTTAGCTCCAGACTGAATGATGGGCCCCTTCACATTCGCTTCAGTGGGAGGGGTAGAAGGCTTCTCTTCCGTCTCCTTCTCTGGAGGAGGAGATGATTGTTTCTCAAATGTCGGGGTGGGTGATGGTAATTTCTCCAACGTATCATCCCCAGCAATCGAGGGATCTGCAAAACGAAAAAGCCGCACTTAGCTAACATACTAAAACAGTAAAGTATAGAAAACGAAATACGTACCGTCTGCATACGCTCAGCAAGACTAAACTGCGGCTTCTTCGGACGATGAGTACGTCGCTTCTTTTTCGAGGATCCTTCACCAGCGTCTGCGGTAATTGCACCCGCATCACTCGCCTGAAAGAACGAGAAAGCCCTCTTCTTATCTAACTCTCCCAATAAGTGTGAGACAGAGGAAAATTCAGGGGCATCGTCATCAGAGCCCCTTCCTTCTTGGGATGCAGAATCGTCACTCGAGGATAGAATGGCGATCACCCTATCAGAACTAAGAGCATTAAGTGGAGGAGGGTTTAAGACATACGCACCTGATTGAAAGGTTGCGTCCGAAACTAAGGATTCGGCTCGCACCTTTGTTGGGAAAAGGAATCGGTCCTTAGTCTTTTCAAGGATTGGTCTGTCACCCGCATCGCGAATACTTTTCTGGGTACAGCCCTTATCCTCAAAGAGAGCATTTATCATGGGACCCTGACCTGAAAGAAAAAACATAAAAAATCAATCATAAAGTTTCAAGCAAGAGAAAAATCAAAGAGGGTAACTCACGTTCGTCCAAACCAATAAAAACAGGCTCCAAGAACTCCGATGGCCATAGACGGCTCAAGCCTGCCCATACAAGGGCCTCCTCGGGTAACGCTCGCATTGGCGTTGGTTCCGACATTAGGACACGAAACCAATCACGACCCTCGTGCGGGGCCATGACAACTTCCGGGAGCACGTCATTGGCCAAACGTCGGACCATGGTAGTGTGCACTACGTCCTCAGATATCCAAAAGAACTTGTTGCGCCAATTCTTTGAGCCCTTTTCAACCTCTTACCCGATACTCCTATCGGAAAGCCCCTGGAACGTGAACCAAACACCACGGTTGGCAAATCGGTTGAAGACAGGGAATCGGTCAAGGTGAGGTAACATTCCATGTGCTGTACACACGAATTCGTAATGACGAATTCGCATGACGGCACGGGGATGCAACTGGGATAAATGGATCCCATATGCATTCAATACCTTCATAAAAAATTTTGTCATGGGAAAACGGATATTTCCCATAGACAAAAAAATCGGAATACACAGCCATTTTGCCAGGCGGTGGCATGCTGGCTATAGAACCAGGAGAAGGAAATTCCGGTTCCCACTCCGGTGGGATACCCTCAATCAACTTTTGGTAATCAGACTGATCCCATTGAACTTCCACTTCGTCAATCTCGGATTAACAGTCGTCATTACAGTAAGATCTGGTGAAATAGCAAGCGATTATACAAAAAATTGAGTGGGTAAGTCAAAGGTTCAGAAAGAGAAAACAAGATGATAATCAGAAATCAAAGGCGATAAAACTTCAGAAAGAAGATAACTCCCACTATCTATACCCATCGCAATTAATGCGATGGGATATGAACAGTGGAGAGAGAAAATCATCGCCCAATCAAAGATCGCCACATCACGCGGGAAATTCGAAAAAGAGAAAAAGTTGCACAGTCGGGTACAGTGACAGCCGTCAAAAACGTCCCATTATCTGTTCACGCGCCTGCGAGTGGTCAACTTGTCCTTTTTCATAATTATCCACACCAAGAGAAGATATTTTCTACCAAACTTCAAAATTCAAAAACCCCCAATTTTACCTTAAGTCCAAAATTTCACCCGTATAAAAAATTCACACGGAAAAAACACTGGACTAGGGGGGACTTATAGAGGTAGGGTACCAAAAAGACCCAAATACCCTTAAGTACTACCCGCGGGTCGGAGAGGAACCCCTCATATACCACCCGCGGGACATATGGATCACCCGCTTAACTGTCTAAGGGAAAAACCCCCACATGACACATACGGAAGCATCCTGGCACCCTCAGAAGTCATCCGCATGAGTAAGTATTCGTCCGCACGAGATCACCGGGAGACAATACCTCCGGACAGCTGTCATTTACTAATTACCTTCTAGAAGGTTTCCCAAGATGCTTTCTTGGGCGATACGTGACTCGTCAGCCAAAGAATGAAGGACATCTGGCCAGGTTGTTATAACCGTGCACATGGCTAGGGGTTTATCCGTCCTATCAAATGGTGACACGTGTCCAGGTTGTTATACTCATACACATGGGACGTATAGCTCAACCTATCACAAAGGGATACGCGTCCAGACAGTTATTAAGATCTTCTAGAAAGGGACAGCTGACCCAATCACCTTCCCACATCCTTCGGCTATAAATACCTCGTCAAACTACATGAGGTATTCATTCATTCACTCACATATTCACTAACATATACTCTCGTTGTACTTACTCGGTTTTCTCTTAGTACTTTCTCTCTTAAGAACGGTACTGATTCTCACGCCTGAGGGTAGTTACGGGAAGACCCCCCCTTTTGTCCTTCCCGTAACGAGACTCACGGCTTCTATTTTGTAGGTTCCGGTCATTGGACTTCAGGAAGTGGTACTCATATTGTGTTAGTTGTTATCGTATCCTACCTTGTGGACTCATTGGATCCAGGACCCGATTAGGAGATTGGATCCGTGTTTCTTCAGAGGTGAAACTAGAGGAGCTGAATTTCTTTAACTTCTAATGGCTGGCAATTGGGTACCTGTTAAAGACACGATAAGACCTGTTAAGCAAAAAAGTGCGGTGTGTGAATTTTTTATTTTCTTAAATAATTGAAATTACTAGACTAGACTCCCTCATTATCCCTTATTGGTACACAAAACTTAAAACTGTCTTATAGCCATGAGATATAAAGTAGTTAAACGAGTCGTATTCAAGTTTGATATTTGTGTTACGTGCGTCGCCTCTTACCTGTTAAACCTGTTAAGACACGAATTGACAGCCCTTTATTAATGCTCTCTCATATTAAAGATATCTTCTAAACTTCCATTTAACTAGGGTTCTCTCATTTTTTGTTTCAGAACAATTTATCCTGTCCTATTCTCCATTAAGTCTTTAAACATAACTCGTAACTTTAGAGTATGATTTCTACTAAACCTTTGAATATGCTTTGGGTGTCTTCCGTATTTTTGTGAAAGTAACATATTTTTACACAAATGGCTCACAGAACCCAAATTAATGATCGGTGCAACCTTTTTGATACACGTAATCAATGGCGGCTCTGAGAATTCACGTACTCCGGCCGAGCTGGAAAAAATATGTCTCTTAAACCTTAACTAACTAAATAATGTAAACTATTATTTTTAAACGACGTTTAAAGTTATAGCAATAAACATAGAAATTAGCAAAATCATGGTATTAGAATGAGTTTATGACATACCGAATAATAATATACATAAGAGTTCGGTATTCTTAAAAAATATATATATAATATCGGGAATTTTTTAAAATTTTTATGCTCAGAAAAAACGTGCCCCGGCCAGGCACCCATATTATCCACCTTAGACCATCCGTAGTCAAAACTAGGCACACCCGGGCATTTTACGCCATGTGACGCCTAGTCAGCTTTTGGGCATTTTACAAAATGTGAGTGTACGTAATGGAAAAAAGACTCCAAAATGTCTCTCTCTCCTTTCCCTCTCTAATAAAATCCTCAAAATTCGTTCCTTCTTAGCATTTTGTAGCAAAACGCCTCCCCAAAACGCCAGCATCTTCTAAAATCTAAGTCCTGCCAATTAAACTTGCCGATCTTGATCTTCTTGTCTTTTAACATGATCTCTGATTAATCAAACTGAGCCTCGGTGTAATACCACTTGTAGAGGGTGAGCATCACCTGCTCTTTGATTACAGCTTACTGCTCAAGGAATCCAACTACTGATCTCTAAAGCTACTCAAACAACCTGTTCCATTATAAATTGTTCTGTTGTAGACAATCTGACAAACAAAATAAACAAGAGTTGTGTTTGTTACTTATATGTTGATGTTCAAATTAGGCTGGTGATGATTTTCTTGCTATTGATCTGCTGATCTCTCATACAATTGTTTCCACTTAAATTTAATTTTGTGATTATTAGCTGCTTACTTGTCCAATTTGTGTCATGTTTGTTTCTTCAGCCCGATCTTACCACATTTGGGTTAGGTTTCAATATTGAAACTATTTATACATGGTTGGTTGTATGTGTCTGACTTTATATGTCAAGTCTATCCAATTCAATAATCTTGATTAATCCTTGTGGGTAATGAACCACAGCATATATTTTGGTTTTATGGACTCATTGTAGTGTAATAATTGAATCACATGCCTTAATAGATTTGGTATTAGCTAGATAAGGATGATTTTGTGATTTGCAACGTGCACAAGGTACGTTTGAATGTTTTTGTACGTTATCATGTCCTCAAATATGAAAAATGAGATTTAGTTTCTCAAGGTGTTTTACAGGATTTAAAAAAAATAGATTTTAGTTTCTCATGATGTTTTACACATGGATTTAAAATATATTGATTTCATAGTTTTGTTCAATGGAAACACTATAAATAGTAACCAAGTTTTAAATCTGTTTTAATTAAGTCACTCATATTTTGTGTTGTCGCAATATAGGTTACTTAACTTTCAATTTGGCTCAGTTAAGTTACTTAACTTATAATTTGTGTTTTAAAACGAGAGGGACAACTACTATACTATCGTAAGTGAGATATTTACTGACAAAAAAATAAAAAAAATGGTTTTAATGACGTTTTAGTTATTTATGAACATATTATATGTAGGTAAAAAAGATAGTATTAGAACATTTATTAATAGTTGAGTGACTTAATTGAGTTAAAATTGTAAGCTGAGTGACTTAATTGTTACACCCCAATCTAAGGCAGAAATGTCGAGCATGAGTTGATTGTTCACAGCTCTCAAGGTACTATCATGCAATAATTAAAGTTACAATACCTATTATTTAATTTAAATAATCAAAAACATCAAATACAAAATCCATAATTCAAATAAGTAAGACAGACAAATATATCAAAGCCCATAATCTTGTTTATTCTCTCTAGCATACAATCCTAAGTTTTTTTTCTGAACCAGCTTGAAAATCACATCACATGATGACCTGCATATGCATTAAAAATACAATAGGTTTGTCAACACTAGGTTAAGTGAGTAAAACACCAGATTTTCATGATTATATAATAATAAATGAAAAGCAAAATGTGTCCAGTGAGATAAACAATTTAACCAATGAGCAAGTAAATAATGTTGTCGGTAAGCTCGATGCCAGATAAACTGAACGATGTCTAACACGATGGGTGTATGATCATACTTGACTAAGAATATGTTAGACCTCTCCAACATATATTCAAGTAAAACATATAAGCATATAACAAGTTAAGTATAAATTATTAAAGACACATGACTAAACAGTTGCAAGTTTGAGTATTAAATAATAGTAAAATATCTACGAATACATATGTCCCCAACAAGGTTAAAAATAAGTAAAAGAAGGGGAGTGAGATACTCACCTTAGCGATTAAGCAAGAGAAATAAATGTGGTAAGACGGTAAAATAACATCACGCTCAAGATGTATCAATGAACGAATCCTAAGTAATAATAATCGGAGAATACAACGAATTAAGAGATGGACTATTAGAGAATTGAGACATAAACGGGTGATTGCAATAATAATTCAATCAAGTTTAAATTAAAATTAAATAATAATAATAATGTATATAAAAAAATACATTAGTTTGTAAAATGTTTATACAAATAATTATCTTAACAATGCTCATTAATAAAATATACCTTACGGAGATTGTTATTTAATAGAGTTTACCTTTAAATTATAAATAATAAATATATACTACATAATAATATTTATAAAAACATTAATAAAATACGTGTAACTATATTTTAAATATTTGAATTACAAGATTATATTATGTATTTTACATTAAACCTTATTATTAAAATCTACCATTAAAACCTTTAACAAGTTTTATTACGTTTATATATATACACACACACACACACACATACATATAGGGGATGAATCTTGCGAGAAGTGAACGTTTAACACCATTAATCCCTAATTTCACTCTCTTTCTTATGATGTTACTTACATGTATGTAGGTTGGTTGTATTTATGTCTTTGGTTGTATTTATGTCTTAGCTACACACATTCAAACCTACCTACACACATAATCACATATACATGCGTACCTACACACATTCAAACCTACATATCTACACACATACAAACATACATACACATATACAAAAATACGTACGTACATACGCACCTACACACATACATACGCATCAACACAATAAGAAAGGAAGTGAAATTAGGGATTAATGGAGTTACACCTTCACTTCTCGCACTTCTCGCTGTAAAAAAAACTTCCGAAATGATCCAATACCTATATATATATATATATATATATATATATATGTTTAAGTTCAAGAAAGAAATCAAGTTATTGCGAGAAGTGAAAGAAATCAATCTAGCCAATCATATTTTTTCTTTTCTTTTTCTATTTTAATTAAATATAGGGATATAATAGTAAAACTTACTAAGTTGTTTATATGGAAACTATTAATGCTATATTAGATATTTTAATATGTTTAAATAAATATTTTATTCATTGACAACAAAATTAAGAAACGTTAGCATACTGACATTATTTGATTATAGATCCTAAATCTTTAAAACAAAAGTATTTATATTTATACCATTGTTATTTAATTTCTTTTGTTATTTTAATTTTAAAACCAAATCATGTAACACTATAATTTCCCGTTACCATTTATTTTAATTTTAAACATGAACTTTTCACTTATATTAGTTAGACTTCCAGATAAACTATTCTCATATAAGATAACATTCAGATCATTCTTTTTAAATTTCTTTATGTTTTAATTAATTAAGTTAAAATTCATAAAGATTTTTTACTAGTATTCACCTACACATAACACATATTCGTCTAGACAAATTATTAGTTCATTTTATTTTCACCTACACGTAACTAATATTCACCTACACATAACTCATATTCGCCTAAACAAATTGTTAGTTCATTTTATTTTCACTTACACGTAACTAATATTTACCTACACATAACTCATATTTTCCTAAACAAATTGGCAGTTCATTTTATTTTTACCTACACATAACTCATATTAACCTACACATACAAGACTGAATTAATTATTTGGAATTCATGTAGATGATTATTTATTATGTTATTTGTGTAGGTGAGTTTATTATCATTCACTTACACAGTGTAATAACCCTACACAATGAAATAATCCTACACTCCATATTAAAATAATCCATACAAATTCCTACACGTGCAAAAAAAATGCACTTTATGTAAAGTTGGATAAAAGTAGGACTAGTTTTTTAGAAAAAAGAAAAAAACACCTTGCCACTTCACTGTACGTTGTAAACAATTGATATGGTTTTGGAAACTCTACTTGTACATTAATTTGTTTGAAGTGAGATAATTGCTAAAAAAGGAATCTATATAATTGGATTATAGAAACCGACTACAATATGATTTCTATAAAAATATGTTGTCCATTATGCCCTTCCATTTAAAAACCTTCTATAGTTTTTTTCTTATATATTACAAGTTTGCCATCATAAATATATGCCATTGATTAGACAAATCAATGGCTCAGATTGATTTCTCGCATTTCTCGCATTAAAACGACTTCTCTCTTGAACCATCCCCTATATATATATGTATATATATATAGGATCAGGATCATGAGAGAACTTTTTTAAAATTGAGAACTATGTGAACCATTTTGGACCAATAAAAACCCAAAAATAAAAAAAAAATCATAAAATAAAAAAAATACAAAAATGAAAAAAGTAAAAAAAAACAAAATTCTTGTTTTAATATCCCGGTTTCATAAAAAAACTCGGTTTAGCTAAATTATATACACATATGTATAATATATACATATATGTACATTTACATGTTTTTTATACACATATGTATAATTTAAGATAAATGATACTATACATATGTGTATATTGTGTAACTAAAGATTAAATAAAATTATACATATGTGTATAATACTATGTTTTTTTAATGAAAACGGAATGAAATATAAAAATTTTGGTTTTTTTACCTTTTTAAATTTTTTTTATTTTTTGTTTGATGATTTTTTAAATATTTTTTTAAAGGTGTTTTTAGTGGTCTAAAATGGTTCTCAAAGTCCTCAATTTGCAAAGGGTTCTTTTAGGATCCTTACCCTATATATTTATATACACGTTTAGGGAAATGATCAAGAGAGAACTCCTAGTTAGAGAGAGAGCTAGAGAACTAATAATGGAGTATTTTTAATATACTTAAAAAATATTTTTAAATTTTTTTTATTTCATCCTTCTTATATGTTGTTATTTTTTACCACAAAAAAATATAAAAATTAAAATAAAAAATAAAAAAAACTCGTTGTAATGCATAAATGTAATACATCGACTTTTCTTAATGCATATGTGCACTAGTTTGTATTTTTATATGTGCAATAGTGTCGATTAGCATATATGCAATTGTTTGTATTTTATATGTGCAATAGTGTTATATTATATACAAAAACAAAAAAAATATCGACATAGTGCATTAGTGTTGTATTTGCATATATTCAATAGTCTGTATTGTATAATATATAATAAAACACTATTGTATATATGCAATAGGCATTAGTGCACATATGCACTACACCGACAAAGGGAGTTTTTTTAGTAACAATATCATCTTATTAGAATGAGGAAAGAAAAAAAAATCACAAAATATTTTTTTAAAAATAGTTAAAAATAATACTCTACTAGTTATCTAGTTCTCTCTAGATCTCACCTCTATACATACATACATACATACATACATATATATATATATACATATACATATATAGCGTTTTTAGTAAAAAAGTGGAAAAACACATGAATTCTTTTCGGTTTAAAAATCTAGGATTTGCATTCAGTTCTCTATATATCTAGAAAGAATGGATTGCGTTGAGACCAACGCTTGGAAACTAAACGGTCTATCTAGGAAAAATGAAACGAATCGTTTCGATATTGTTTTGCTTATACTACGGCTATGTTTTTGGGCTCTCTAATTTGTTAGTTGGAGTGAGTAATTAAAACTAGAAACCTTTACGCCTCCCGCGACGCGTGAGTTTGATATTGCTATACATTTAAATTTTAAAAGTGGATGTGCAACATCACTTGTAATTTAAGCATAATGTATTGTTCTATCTTCTTATTGAAACATGTTATTCAACATAAATAATATAAAACATTTCATCTAACAACTCACATGCATGTAAAATATAAAAATAAACAACAATATCAATAAACAAAACAAGGATTCGAGTATAATTTTCAACGTACTAAAAAGAAATTGTGTGGTAGTAGAGATGGTGACGCAGTGGTTGATGGCCATGAAGCGTATACGGTTATTTCCTTTTTCTATAGAAAGTCTTAAATGTTATAAACTAATGTCAATCGACCACCGATTTCGTAACATTGTGTGGACTTTGTTAGTTTCTTCGGTTACATTTTCACACCCCGCAACGTGGGTGTCAAAATTCTAGTGTAATACAATATATAATGGATTGATTATTTTTTAATAATGCATTACTATATATAGAGAACGGATGCAAGCCCTAGATACTTAAGATGGATATATGGGCTCACACTGCCTAATAATAATAAAATCAAATAGTTAACCCACAACGTCTAGGTTTAAGGGTTGGCTAATTAAATCTTATTTATCTACGTGACATTGACATGATGTTTAGCTGACCCTTGCTAGTTAAACCACAACACGTATCCTACGAATTAAGAAATACAAAACAATTTGAATATCAACAACGGCGGACGTGTATGAGTAAACTTTCCATCCTATGCAAATCATCTTCATGCAAGTTGCATTAATAAAAGGTAGATAGGAATATTAAAACTAAACTTATCCTAAACTTAAATAATAATCCTGTCTTTTTAAACTTGATATAGATATAAATTCGTATTTAAAAGAATTTGATAACAAAAACATACGGGATTTTGATAATTCAAACTAAACTGGTCCATACTAATCCATACCGCAATGTGATTAATAACCCTTCTAACTTTCACATTTTGCTAATAACAATCTCATTCTAATAGAGAAGTATCCACATTTGGCCATTACTTTTATTTATGTTGTTTCACAGCAAACTAAAACATTCTGATTGAGATAAAATTTAGCTAATTGTTAATTAGGGTCATTCGGTGTTACTTTTTCATTAAAGTTTGGTTACATTTGACAATAAAAGTAAAAAATAACAATTTTATTAGTCACATTGTTAATATGGATTACTATAGACGTATCCAATTTGCCAATAATTAATAATGTAGTTCACGTTTTTCCAAAGAAGTTTTCAGTTAGATATGACATATCTCTTTTCTTAAGCTCCACAATATATATTTTGTAAGCTCGGTATATATAACTTCCTTGTTTTGTTGCTAAAGAAAAATACTTAAGATATCATATGATATGCTAAAGGGCTTGGATATTTTGCCTAGTGGTATACTGGTATCAACATATTTGGTAGACGTACTGACCTAGCTTTAAATTGTAAGGGTTCAAATCACGTGGTCGTCATAAACATATAGATTTAAGAGTGGTATCAGAGAGTATGTGCCGTTTTAAAAAATGGATGGATATCACGTATGATATGTAACATAGATATCTAAAATTGTGTAGGTTTGTCAACTACTCAAGCCTCTAGTTCTATTTAGGCTGCTATGAAACCACTCTAAACAAGTTACTTTGAAAGTTCAAGATCAGTTCTATTGGCTAACCAATGTAGAAGGATGTTAGTTGGGTTCTCCAGAGACGTTGGAAGTGATGATCGTTTACTCTCTTATCTGGTTTGATCAGGTTCGTTGGGAGGATGTTAGTTAGGACTTAGTATTTTGTGTTGGCTTGTAACTAAGACACCAAAACATAAAGGTCTAACAATGGCAATGAATATGTGATGTAACTAAAGTGGCTCGATTAAGTGGCCCGGTGAACTATATAATTATCACAGTTTTCTATTAAAGATATTGTTATAATAAATATGCTCCTACAGTTAACTAGAAGTGAGTAAGTTAACCGTCATAACCATTAACTGAATCATAACTGATGTAGCCGAAACGATTTTAACCGATAAACGACATAACCGGTGAGTCGGTTTAATGAATTCTCATAAACCGCCAAATGGGGCTCACCTTTGGTTAAAGATAACTCAAAACCCACCATAACCGAATCACCCCATTTACAAGATTCACAACTTTATGAAATACGCACAGTTAAAAAATGTGGTTGATAATTTTAAAAAAATATAGAAGAAAGTAATAAACTAATCATGCTCTTATTTAACTATATGATTTATATTACTAAAAAAGATTAATGCATTTATCCTTTTTTAGATATGTCACCATAAAACAAAACAACTAAGCATTCTTTCATTCAAGATGAAGATAGGAATTAACTTTCATTAAACATATTATCGGATTAAACCATTTTGATATTTTCGCTTCAAATTTTTTTTATTAAATTAACATGAATTTCATTGTTGGATTATACATGTCGTTTTGTTTATTGTAATATTTGGTACCAAACTTTTAAATCTGTTCATATTGTTTTGGTCATGGTTAACCGACTCGCTATAACCTTCATAACCGATTAACCGAAACCGTCATAATGTATCAATTATGGTTATGGTTATTTACTAACCAACATATCGGTTATGGTTATGGGTTTGACCCGAAACTGCCTAACGACCTATGCACACCCCTATAACTAACCATATTTAACGTACTATTTATTTATAAAGATTGTGTTGTCACATTATATACTACACCCAAATTGTTCACTTTATCAAATCTTATATATATATATATATATATATATATATATATATAAGCGAACCATTTAAAAGTTACTTGTTTGCTTCATACATTATCTCAAGTCACCAGATTGTCTTATTAGTAAATAGATGTTTCTTATGCATTAGACCCAAATTTACGGATATGGGTCTCACCAAACCCAGATAGCCATTAAACAAGTTATAACATCTCATTAAATTAAAAATTAATCTCACCTCATATTTGATATGAAAATCCTATAAAATATTATATACTAAATATTAATATGTGATTTCTTTTAAAAAAATATATTATTTATAATAAATAAACAATTTTATAGTAAAAAAATGGGTCGTGAGTCTCACTAAACCCGAATAACTTTTAAACTTGTTATAACATCTCATTTATTTGTGATATTTATTCATCATCAAACCTTAAGTATACTATTAACTCCTTACAATAAATAAGTTAGAATCCAAAAATATATATAATGTATTATAAACGAAAAATGTGAAACAATCCTCATAACATGAGGGATAAAAACTAATATATACTATATAGATATAGATACAGATGAATATGATTTTCAATTACTAAAATAATTGTGGCTCAATGGTAGAGCACTCATTTTATAAGTGAGAGGTGGGGGGATCAAACCTCACTACCACCAACTTATATGGGAGATATGAGGGATGACCCTGGCTTGCCAGGGTTCGAGTCCTGATCTCACCTGGTTTTACCGGCTCCTCGCTGTCGTGCCGTTTGGCGGGCGTGGGGGTCGGGTTTTATCCGGTGAATCCCTCAACAGGTGGACCGCTAGGGGCTCCGTCCGTCCGGACTAGTGGCCGGCTCGGGCTACCTTTAGCCGTTGGGGGCCGCGTACGAGGTACCCGGCGTTACTTAGTTGGCCGTTCAAAAAAAATAAAAATATGAGGACTACTATTTTTAGGAGTATTTAAAATTAAAATAGAAACATCACTCTTCATCATATATTCCTTTTTGGTTAATTATTTGTTAACAAATGGTGATGATTAGTCAAGAACTCGGTAATAGAAGATAAGAGAAGGAATATAAAGATTAGGCGAGTGATGGCTCCCACCAAATCCTTCTTGTGGACGTTGAATTTTCACTCTTGACCAAATTGGTATGTGACGGTGCCGATTATAATAATTTGCATAACGCTTATCTTGACAAGCGTCCATACACTTATTCTTTTTCTCCTTTGGAAACGGAAAACTTAATTTATACATAATTAAAGTATTATTAATTAATAAATAATAAATAAGCAACGATCTAATGGTTGTTGCTGTATGTTATAATTCTATAAGCTCAACATATTTCTCTAGGTTTTCTTGTCATCTTTTATCTTTTGTAGTACATAAATGAAACCCTTCAATCAAATGTATTAATGACTTTTATTTTATATTGAAATAGAAGGCAAATGAGCAATAAACTGCACGATTAGTCCTTTTTGGATGGAAAAATCAAGTATTTTAGAAACTACATTGATAGATCTTGAAGTTGTAACATTGCAATGCATGACACGTTGGACTCGCAAAATAGTTTCAAAGCCTCAGTTACTAGAAAACTAAAAGTATCAAATGAAAATCTTATGCAAACGTGTTCTCGCGTTGGTTGTCAAGACACAATTTCTCGTGTTTAGTCACTTTGTATGAATCGGTGTTTAAAAGTCGGATTTCAAGGCCTTGGAATCGGCGATTACTCGGTCCTCGAACCTCCACCTTGGAGACTTTTTCCAACTCGGCCACGGCCAAACTCGGTCAAGACTCAGTCTACTCGGCCCTACTCGGCCTTACTCGGTCCTACTCGGCAACATCAATTTTGACTCTTTTTAGTAAAAACTATTAGAAGCAAGCTAAAAACCCTAATACTATCACAAAACATAATGAATTGTTTCAAATTGTTATTTTAAGCATGTATTATTTTGAATTATACTTACTTTCACAAGAATTATGCTTATCATGGGCGCTCAGTCATAGGGCAACGTGGGCGACCGGCCGGGGCACTTAATTTCTGGGGGCACAATTTATATATATATATATATATATATATATATATATATATATATATATATATATATATATATATATATATATATGAAAAGAAATATGTATATTTAATATTTTACCCTACTTATACAATAACTATGTTGGTCTATATGGTAAAGGGGTATGGCTTCCAATCAAAAGGTTGCAAGTTCTAGTATCACTTGAGACATT
Source organism: Bidens hawaiensis (assembly GCF_021521415.1). Lineage (NCBI taxonomy): Eukaryota > Viridiplantae > Streptophyta > Magnoliopsida > Asterales > Asteraceae > Bidens > Bidens hawaiensis. The sequence goes on along the minus strand of NW_027505264.1, from coordinate 94,005 downwards.
TTTAAGTTTATTTTTATACACAAAGTTTTTTACACAACTTAAATCATAACCAAGTAAACCCAAATATATAATTGTTTAAACCAAACAAAAAACCTATTTACATAAGGCCTAAAATTTTTTTTGCTTATAATATTTCGTTACTCGTTAGAGTTTACAGGTCTTTTTATTTCGGCTCGGCCGAGGCACCTAAATCATAACCAAGTAAACCCAAATATATATAAGTTTAAACCAAACAAAAAACCTATTTACATAAGGCCTAAAATTTTTTTTGCTTATAATATTTCGTTACTCGTAAGAGTTTACAGGTCTTTTTATTTCGGCTTGGCCGAGACATATAAATTCTCATAGACGGCCCTGATGCTTATCTTGACGTAAATTATACTTGTTTTGACATATATATAATATCCAATAAATACTTATCATGTCCGAGTACTCCCTCCAAGGGTCTAGGGACCGCCGTACAACATTTGCAAAATTGGTATGAATTTTTTTAAAGCAACCCAATCCACTGACAAAACACTACTCTACAAGCCCACAAGAGGGGAAACCCCTGTAGGATCCACACACCCGTGTTTCTCTCATATCCATTCAAAGACCAAAATGTCATATGATCTGAGTGTTGATCCTCTTTCCAACGGCTCGGTCAAAAAACTCGCATGTGCTTATTTTTTAACAGATGTCCTAGCAGCCGGAATACGCCAAAAAGTCGTCCTCAACCAAATCATATCGGTATTTGAACCCCATTAGCTCTCTACAATGCACAATGCGCACCCCGAAGGAGTCCAAACAAACATTGCCATAAACAGAGCATATCTTATTAAACGGGAATAAGGTAATCATGAGGCGTTAATTAAGGATAGTATGATATTGATGCTAGACTGTCGTTAACTAGTAAAAAACAATTAAATCAAGTTTCTAATCACATAAGTAAGCTAGGGTAAGTAGGGTGTCGAACCACGAGGAGTATGTGGTCAATGTAATCGTGTAACTAATTTCTAATATTATAAAGTAACGAATTGTAGTGCTGATCACATAAGCAAATAGTTTGGTTTTAATACTGATTAAGAAATTTCACAAATTCAAGCAATTAACAAAAGCAAATCACACACGGGGTTCAAGAATGCACATAAACAGTAATCTCATGCAGCCTAACAGATTAACTATCACTTATTAACACAGACTGACTAACAAGCTAAACCTTAGGCTCCAACAATCGCTAACACATGGCACTGGTTATCAAACAATCCCTACCAGTGTGACTCAACTTAGGGCAATTGCATGCTTCATTGAATTCAACTAGTCAAAACAATCCTATTGTCACACCCCAACCTACGGCGGAAATGTCGGGGAGCGAACTGATTGCTCACAGTTTTTCAAAGGTTACTATCAAGCAACATTATTTAAATGACAATATCTATTAATTAAATTAAGTTATCAAACACATCAACATTATTTAAAATACCACCGACGTTCCAACAAAGAAGGTGTTGCCATCCTCGACGTCCCGACAAATCACCTCGTGAAGCGTGCCAAAGTTGAAGAAGTGTTGATACCTCGTGTTGCGGGCCAAGAAAGGAGTGTCGAAGGAAAGGTGTTTGATCAAGAAGAAAAAGAAGGCAAGCGGCGTTGAAGTGCTGCTCGATTTTGTAGGGTATTCATAAGCTAACCAAGGTAGGCATAATGCCCTAATAAAATAATAATAAACTATTATTAAGGCTTAAACCTTAAGTCGAGGTTATACTCGATACCTCGATAAATAAAAGAAAATATAACAAAGAAAACAAAAGATAGAATTATGAATATATATATATATATATTATATTAATGTGATTATATTACATGATGATTCTTTGTTATAGAATATTAACTCTGCTTAAATAATAAAGAATATAAAAGAATACGTTTCTTAAAGAAGAAGAAACGTAGGGTTTAAAGAAAATAAGACTTAACTAAGGTTGTCTTATAAAAGAATACTTTTTAAGTAAATGTATTAAAGTAAAGAAAAAGATATTTGAACTAAAGGTACACGAAAGAAAATATAATCGAGGTAAAGATTATAAAAAGACTAAAGGTCTTAAGTCGGATTGTATATCCGACTAACAAAAGGTTATACTCGTACTATAGGTGCGAGATAGCAACGGGAAAGACACTCGGACGGTGTATTGAAGACGATCCAAATCAAAAAGGTTAATACGCCCTAAACTTTATAAACTTGTTTTAAATCAAGTCAAACGTGTTTAAATGAAAAGGTTTACATGAGACTACGTGTCTCTAAAACATTTATAAACAAGAGTATAAGCCTAGCCCTCAGGCTGTAGTATACGTTTGTCTGGATCCTTACATATGTGGTGGGCACACCACACCTGGTTATATTGATTCTGTGACAACCGGTAATTTCCCAAACCCATAAGCTAAGTAATCAACCTAATAATTAGGTGATTGTAAATATTAAGCGCGTGCATTTGTTATGTGCGCCCTGCGCGAGCGCGCCATGTTAGTCAGCGCGTGCAGTTGTTATGTGCAACCTGCGCGAGCGCACCATGTTAAGAACCAGCGTGAGCATATGTTATATGCGCCATGCGTGAATGATTTGGCCATCCCGCATGATGCTAAGGCGGGTGCATCCTACATCGTTTATGCGCGTGCGGAAGGGAACTAACCTACCCGCATGGCGGGAACGATGAGGGCTAGTTTGTCTGAAGCTCCAAGATGGAATTGACTTCAACATGACTGATCACTATGTTGAAATACCAAGACCACCTGGAGAATCTACAAATGAAACTCAAATGTCCCTAACTGCGAGAAGGTTACGCACCTACCCGCAGCAAAGACATGTCCTATACGCAGAAAGCTATGCGCACCAAGTTATACGCGCAGAACACTTGGTCTATTCTCCAGTTAAGGAGATTACTCCCGCCCGAAAGGAAACAGTAGCGTGTTTCAGAGATTTTCCACTTTTTACTGTACACTGACAAAAGTACCTGAAAAAGCACACTGTAACATGAAAAGTCAACTGTCAGCCACCCTATTCTCACCAACCCCAGACCTGCATGTTCTGTCCAAATCAAATCAAAATCTTTTATCCACCACTCCACTCTTAAGTAAATAATAATAACTTCCATACTTTATCATCATCACATTTAGATATGAAAAGATTTCAATCCCCTAAAGCAAGGGATTGTGTTCCCTTGAGTTTGCCTATAAATTTGTAGCCTAAATTATCACCCAAAACACACTTCAAAGAACTACAAACTTGCACTAATCCTTTCCCAAGCATCCGTTGTTTCCAGCTCCGATCCTGTTACTAGGTAAGCCGAGAATATAACCTTGAGACCTACTATCCAACCCTTATATTCTCATATTTCTTGATCTTAATATATATACTTGTTATTTAATCGTATTCTAGACCTTCGATTCCGAAGCCAACACCAAGAAAACCCGAATCTCGATTAATCCCTTAACAAGAACCACAGGTGAGTCTCACAGCCCCTATTTTCACTGTTTTCACTGTTTTTAAACTGCTTTCGGGGCGAGGGACACGTACTTAAATAATGTTTTATCATGGTATACTTACAAGCTATGCAAGCGATTATGTGTTTAAGTTATGTTTCATGATGAGCAATGCAAACGGTTATCTAAGGTTTTCAATGTATGTGCGCTAGAACTCGAGTAAGTGATCACTTTACCATTGGAACTCTAAGGGTAGGGACTGCTGGTTTGATCCGCCCACTCGTAGGGGTCGCACCTCTTTGCATGGACGAGTGCCTGGCATGGGGCAGTACTATGGGGTTGAGCCCGCTCGTAGGGGTCGCGCCTCTTTGCATGGACGAGCGCCTTGTTTTCCGGCACAACGTCTGCGCGTAACCCGCGGGACGGTATCCTTAGCTCGTAGGGGCAATGCCTCTTTGCATGGACGAGCACAGTTTCTCAGAATTGTTCGCGCGTAACCCGCGGGACAGTATCCTTAGCTCGTAGGGGCAATGCCTCTTTGCATAGACGAGCATAGTTATCCAGAAACGTCTGCGCGTAACTCGCGGGACGGTTTTACGTTATTTTAGCTCGTAGTGGCTGCGCCACTTGCATAGACGAGCACCGTATCCAGAATTTGTTCACGCGTAACCCGCGGAACGATTTTTATCAGAATATTGTCAGAATTATGTGTTAATACGATTTTACCAAGCAGATGTTAATGATGTTGCCAGAAATGTTTCAGAATGATTTTATCAAGTTACTAAAACTTGTGAACTCACTCAGTTTATACTGATTCAAATGTTTTTACGTGTCTTTCAGGAGATAACTAGGTAGCGCATGGAGTCACACTTAGAGCACCACACGCTGAACATCTAAAACAAGCTTTTTGGAAGATTTTGGTTTTATCCCCTCGATGCGCACGGTTACCCGCCGCGCAAGGGGATATGGCGAGGAAATCTTCAGTTTTATACTTGGATGTTTCTTTTTGTAATCTTTGAACAATGTAATGTGTTTGTACTAAACTTCTCATGCGCAATAAAAATCTTTGAATGTTTTGCAATGGCCCGTGCTTAATTATCAATCCCCACTCGTGCGCGCCCGGCTGTTTCCGCCGCTCAGGGCCGGGTGTGACAGATTGGTATCAGAGCACTGGTTATAGCGAACTAGGAAAAGAAGTTTTTAACCTAGACTATAACCTTTGGGGAATCGCATGAAATATTTTTCAAAGAATATTTTCAAAAGAATATTTTCAAAAGAAAAATCACACACGCACTTAGGAACACGGGTCACAGTGTCTAGAGATAAGAACATTATGTGCTCTGAGTACATGCGCTAAGTTTGTTATATTTTCTTTTTATGAAAAGAATGCCTCCAACCAGAGCCAAGGGAATTACCATGACACCCGAGGAGCTCGCAGAAATAATCGCGCAGGCGATTGCAACGCATGAGGCCAGCAAGGCCGAATCTAGTCAGGGTCGCCAAGAGAACGAGACCCCAGAACCCGAATCAGGAGCCTTGAACAAAGGATGCTCCTATAAAACATTCATGGCCTGTAGGCCTTGGCCGTTCAAAGGCACCGAAGGAGCCATTGGACTCTACAATTGGATTGACAAGATGGAGACCGTTCTCTCCATCAGCGGATGTAGTGAAAACCAGAAGGTCCTTTACGCGACCTGCATGTTCCAAGAAGCAGCTTCGTCTTGGTGGAAGCTCCAAGTAAAGACTTTGGGGCGAGAAGTTGCTCTTCACAAGACCTGGGAAGAATTGAAAGAAATGATGATGAGAAAGTTCTGCTCTCGCGCAGAAATTCAGAGCTTGCAACAAGAATTCTGGAACCACACCATGGTAGGAACGGATATCGATGCCTACACCAATCGTTTCAACGAGCTTTGCCAGCTGGTGCCAGACATGGCAAACACAGAAGAAAAGAAAATCGAGAGGTACATCTTTGGGTTACCTCCTGTCGTTAGAGTCCCGCTCAACGCCGCCGCACCTCCGACCTTTGACGAGGCGGTTGCGCGAGCCATCACCCTTACAAGGGATACGGTTCGTGCGGGTATGTTGACCGCTCGCTTGAACGAGCAGCGAACCTCTGACTCCAAGAGGAAATGGAACTCCCCCCGAGGGTCAGACTTCAAGCAGCCACCGCCCAAGAAGCAGGAAAGCACAAGGGTTTACGCGATTCAAGCCGCGGAACCATCAAGGAAAGGATACAGCGGGCCTCGCCCATGGTGCAGCAAATGCAAGTATCACCACGAGGGTGAATGCGCAAAAATCGAATGCGCCAAATGTGGCAGACCAGGACACAAGGCGATGAATTGTCGCATCAGAGAAGCTGGATCGAGCGACAGCTGCTACGCATGCGGGAAGCCTGGACACTTCAGTCGGGATTGCCCACAGAAAGGAAACCAAGCTCGCGGGAGAGCTTTTGTGATCGGCGCGGGTGAAGCAAAGGAAGAGCCGAATGTGGTAACCGGTACGTTTTTGCTTAACGGTCATTATGCATCTGTCTTATTTGATACTGGCGCTGACCTAAGTTTTATATCCCATGAGTTTAAAAACTCCCTGGGCTTAGCGACCAGTAGGCTAGACAAACCTTATACTATAGAACTAGCCAATGGTAGGCAGTTATGCGCGAATGAAAGGACTGAGCAATGTGTATTAGTCATGGGAGGTCATGAGTTCAATATAAACTTGTTGCCAATAGATTTGGGAAGTTTCGATATTGTGGTAGGTATGGATTGGCTGGTCGAGAATCTCGCGGAGATTGTTTGTCATGAGAAGCAGGTTCGGATTCCACTGTTGAACGGAGAAACTTTGATGATTCAAGGGGAAAGAAAGGGAGTTGCGACGAAACTGATTTCGTGCCTAAAGGCGCGCAAGTGCCTAAGGAAAGGGTACTACGCCTTCCTGGCGCATGTAATAGAGAAGGGAGATGAGCGAAGAATTGAAGACTTACCTGTAGTGCGCGAATTTCCAGAAGTTTTTCCTAAAGATCTGCCCGGATTGCCGCCACCCGCGACAAATCGGGTTTCGAATTGATTTGGTCCCAGGAGCTGCGCCAGTAGCCCGAGCGCCTTATCGATTAGCTCCATCTGAGATGCAAGAGCTATCCAATCAGTTACAGGAACTTTTGGATAAGGGTTTCATACGCCCAAGCTTTTCACCTTGGGGAGCTCCAGTACTGTTTGTTAAGAAGAAGGATGGTTCGTTCCGGATGTGTATTGACTACAGGGAGCTGAATAAGCTGACAGTCAAAAATCGGTACCCCTTACCGAGGATTGACGACTTATTTGACCAGTTGCAGGGATCCAGTTATTATTCGAAGATAGATCTACGGTCAGGATACCACCAACTTAGGGTCCATGAGGAAGACGCGCCAAAGACAGCCTTCCGAACCAGATATGGCCATTATGAGTTCTTAGTGATGCCTTTCGGGCTAACTAATGCGCCGGCTATATTCATGGATCTGATGAACCGTGTGTGCAAACCATACTTGGACAAGTTTGTGATTGTGTTTATAGATGATATTCTAATTTACTCTCGAACCAAGGCCGAGCATGAGCAACACTTGAGGTTGATTTTGGAATTGTTAAGGAAAGAAAGGTTGTATGCAAAGTTTTCTAAATGTGAGTTTTGGCTTAGAGAGGTTCACTTTCTCGGTCACGTTGTAAACGAGAAAGGAATACACGTCGATCCTTCTAAGGTTAAAGCCATCGAAAACTGGGAAGCGCCAAAAACCCCAACTGAGGTGAGGCAATTCCTTGGACTAGCTGGCTACTATCGACGCTTCATTGAGAACTTCTCCAAGTTAGCTCTACCTCTGACCGCGCTAACTCAGAAAGACAAGGCGTTTATTTGGGGCGAGAATCAGGAAGCGGCATTTCAAATGTTGAAACAGAAGTTATGTAGTGCGCCAATTTTATCTTTACCAGAGGGGACGGATGACATCGTCGTTTACTGCGACGCTTCACACCAGGGACTCGGATGTGTCCTTATGCAGCGAGACAAAGTTATAGCGTATGCCTCGCGCCAACTCAAGACCAATGAAAAGAACTACACAACGCATGATTTAGAACTTGGAGCGGTTGTCTTCGCGCTAAAGATTTGGCGCCATTACCTCTACGGTACGAAATGTGTAATCTTTACGGATCATAAGAGCCTCCAACATATATTCAATCAGAAGGATTTAAACATGAGGCAACGAAGATGGGTTGAATTGTTGAATGATTATGATTGCGAGATCAAGTATCATCCGGGGAAAGCGAATGTGGTAGCAGACGCGCTAAGCAGAAAGGAGCGAATAAAAACACTACGGGTCAAGGCCCTAAAGCTAACAATTCACGCAGAGCTCTCTACGCGCATCCGAGACGCTCAGCAAGAAGCCTTGAAACCAGAGTTTGTTAAAACTGAATCCCTTGGGGGTATGATTAAGAATTTGGAACTTAAAGGGAACACTCGATATTTTGCCAACCGCATATGGGTCCCTCTCAAGGGAGGACTGCGCGAGCAGGTATTAAACGAAGCTCACAAGACGCGGTATTCCGTACATCCTGGCGCAGACAAGATGTACCAAGATGTTAAAATGTTGTATTGGTGGCCCAATCTTAAAGGCGCCATCGCGACACATGTCAGTAAGTGCCTGACGTGTTCAAAGGTAAAGGCTGAATACCAGAAGCCATCGGGGTTACTTCAACAGCCAGAAATTCCCATGTGGAAGTGGGAACAAATCTCCATGGATTTCATCACCAAACTACCAAGGACACCTGGGGGTTACGACACGATATGGGTTATTGTAGATCGGCTAACTAAGTCAGCGCACTTCCTGCCGATTAAAGAAACTGATAAAATGGAAAAGTTAGCCCGACTATATATTCGAGAAGTAGTTTCAAAACATGGAGTCCCAGTGTCCATCATTTCGGATAGAGATAGTCGGTTCACCTCAAGGTTTTGGAGATCATTACAAGAGGGGTTAGGTACTCGACTGGACATGAGTACGGCTTATCATGGACAAAGCGAACGAACGATCCAGACATTGGAAGATATGCTGCGCGCGTGCGCGATCGATTTTGGAGGTAGTTGGGATACCCACCTTCCGTTGGTTGAATTTTCTTACAATAACAGTTATCACACAAGCCTCAAGGCAGCGCCGTTTGAAGCGTTATATGGGCGCAAGTGTAGATCCCCACTGTGTTGGGCTGAAGTGGGCGACAAGCAAATGACTGGTCCAGAAGTGATCCAAGAAACAACAGACAAGATTTTTCAGATAAGGGATCGCCTTAAGGCAGCACGCGACAGACAGAAAAGTTATGCTGATATGAGAAGGAAACCGTTGGAGTTTCAAGTAGGGGATAAAGTACTTTTGAAAGTCTCTCCATGGAAGGGAGTCCCACGTTTCGGTAAGCGAGGAAAGCTAAATCCGCGCTACATTGGACCATTTGAGATCTTGGAGAGGATCGGTCCAGTTGCTTATAAACTCCGTCTACCCGCCGAACTCAGTGGAGTTCATGATACGTTTCATGTATCCAACCTCAAGAAGTGTTTATCTGACGAAACGTTGATTTTACCGTTGGAAGAAATTCATATTGACAAACAGCTGCACTTCGTAGAAGAACCCATAGCAGTAACCGATTGGAAAGAACAAAAGTTACGCAGAAGCAAAATCAAGTTAGTAAAGGTTCAATGGAACTCGAGGCGTGGGCCTGAATTCACTTGGGAAAGAGAAGACCAGATGCGCACAAAATACCCACACCTCTTTCAGAACATGGCTTCTGCCAGCAACGTCTCCTAAATTTCGGGACGAAATTCGTTTAACGAGGGGAGAATGTGACAACCGGTAATTTCCCAAACCCATAAGCTAAGTAATCAACCTAATAATTAGGTGATTGTAAATATTAAGCGCGTGCATTTGTTATGTGCGCCCTGCGCGAGCGCGCCATGTTAGTCAGCGCGTGCAGTTGTTATGTGCAACCTGCGCGAGCGCACCATGTTAAGAACCAGCGTGAGCATATGTTATATGCGCCATGCGTGAATGATTTGGCCATCCCGCATGATGCTAAGGCGGGTGCATCCTACATCGTTTATGCGCGTGCGGAAGGGAACTAACCTACCCGCATGGCGGGAACGATGAGAGCTAGTTTGTCTGAAGCTCCAAGATGGAATTGACTTCAACATGACTGATCACTATGTTGAAATACCAAGACCACCTGGAGAATCTACAAATGAAACTCAAATGTCCCTAACTGCGAGAAGGTTACGCACCTACCCGCAGCAAAGACATGTCCTATACGCAGAAAGCTATGCGCACCAAGTTATACGCGCAGAACACTTGGTCTATTCTCCAGTTAAGGAGATTACTCCCGCCCGAAAGGAAACAGTAGCGTGTTTCAGAGATTTTCCACTTTTTACTGTACACTGACAAAAGTACCTGAAAAAGCACACTGTAACATGAAAAGTCAACTGTCAGCCACCCTATTCTCACCAACCCCAGACCTGCATGTTCTGTCCAAATCAAATCAAAATCTTTTATCCACCACTCCACTCTTAAGTAAATAATAATAACTTCCATACTTTATCATCATCACATTTAGATATGAAAAGATTTCAATCCCCTAAAGCAAGGGATTGTGTTCCCTTGAGTTTGCCTATAAATTTGTAGCCTAAATTATCACCCAAAACACACTTCAAAGAACTACAAACTTGCACTAATCCTTTCCCAAGCATCCGTTGTTTCCAGCTCCGATCCTGTTACTAGGTAAGCCGAGAATATAACCTTGAGACCTACTATCCAACCCTTATATTCTCCTATTTCTTGATCTTAATATATATACTTGTTATTTAATCGTATTCTAGACCTTCGATTCCGAAGCCAACACCAAGAAAACCCGAATCTCGATTAATCCCTTAACAAGAACCACAGGTGAGTCTCACAGCCCCTATTTTCACTGTTTTCACTGTTTTTAAACTGCTTTCGGGGCGAGGGACACGTACTTAAATAATGTTTTATCATGGTATACTTACAAGCTATGCAAGCGATTATGTGTTTAAGTTATGTTTCATGATGAGCAATGCAAACGGTTATCTAAGGTTTTCAATGTATGTGCGCTAGAACTCGAGTAAGTGATCACTTTACCATTGGAACTCTAAGGGTAGGGACTGCTGGTTTGATCCGCCCACTCGTAGGGGTCGCACCTCTTTGCATGGACGAGTGCCTGGCATGGGGCAGTACTATGGGGTTGAGCCCGCTCGTAGGGGTCGCGCCTCTTTGCATGGACGAGCGCCTTGTTTTCCGGCACAACGTCTGCGCGTAACCCGCGGGACGGTATCCTTAGCTCGTAGGGGCAATGCCTCTTTGCATGGACGAGCACAGTTTCTCAGAATTGTTCGCGCGTAACCCGCGGGACAGTATCCTTAGCTCGTAGGGGCAATGCCTCTTTGCATAGACGAGCATAGTTATCCAGAAACGTCTGCGCGTAACTCGCGGGACGGTTTTACGTTATTTTAGCTCGTAGTGGCTGCGCCACTTGCATAGACGAGCACCGTATCCAGAATTTGTTCACGCGTAACCCGCGGAACGATTTTTATCAGAATATTGTCAGAATTATGTGTTAATACGATTTTACCAAGCAGATGTTAATGATGTTGCCAGAAATGTTTCAGAATGATTTTATCAAGTTACTAAAACTTGTGAACTCACTCAGTTTATACTGATTCAAATGTTTTTACGTGTCTTTCAGGAGATAACTAGGTAGCGCATGGAGTCACACTTAGAGCACCACACGCTGAACATCTAAAACAAGCTTTTTGGAAGATTTTGGTTTTATCCCCTCGATGCGCACGGTTACCCGCCGCGCAAGGGGATATGGCGAGGAAATCTTCAGTTTTATACTTGGATGTTTCTTTTTGTAATCTTTGAACAATGTAATGTGTTTGTACTAAACTTCTCATGCGCAATAAAAATCTTTGAATGTTTTGCAATGGCCCGTGCTTAATTATCAATCCCCACTCGTGCGCGCCCGGCTGTTTCCGCCGCTCAGGGCCGGGTGTGACAGATTCTTTCCTGCGGGGAGTTAATGACTATGTGTATACATACGGGTACATAACTATGTCGAACACTGCCGTGTTTGCTGGGGTATTTAGTGTAGAGACTCGAGTTTATAAATTGTGTTGTTTAAAATTGGTAGTTCCTAAGCCACGATGGGCCGAGACCTACGTAGTCTCGAGGGGTGATCAAGTAAAAGAAAATATTTTAGCGTCAGCATGTTCACCACCATACGTTGCTAACGTATTTTCTAAACATTTTGCAGGTGATCAAGGTTAGGGCTTGGAATGACGAAGTGCTCAAGATATCTGATGGCTCGGATATTTTTGTTAAACTTATTATAATATGATGATGGTTTTGTAATTAAACCAAGTAATCCTTAAAACATTAAACGGGAACTTTTAATCCCGTCTTTTGTGAATGTAAATATTATATTTTTAATCCAAAAGTTTCTAAATACTTCCGCTTTAAAACGTGACTCCGATATATTTACAAATGTGGTACCAACATATATGTTATACGCCTAGCACTATGTTAGATCTGGGCTATAGTCACACTTTTTTCAAAAACCGCCTTGCAACACTTTTGAAAAAATCTGTGACTAATCTTAGTTTCAGCCACACATTTGAGCATTCATGTGACGAAACAGCCCAGTTACGAGGCCTTTGATCACGCTTTCTTAATAAACGTGACCATAAACACATCTTTTATACACACACTTCAATTTTGTGTGACAATAAAAGCCCGTTACGATACCTTTGGTCATGGTTTTCAAAAAGAACGTGACCATAAACTCACATTTTAGCCACACTTCAATAAAATAATGTGACAGTTGCTAGCCACACTGAACAAAATAGTGACCAAATGTTACTAACTGCCATGGTATTGATTGATTTTTTATTCATTTGACCATAAACACATGTAACATATCCACACTGGATGTGTGTGGCTAGTTGTTACCAACCGTCATTGTAGTTTTTTTATTAATGTGACTGAATGGTTTTGGATTTGGTCACTTACATGAGTTACTAGGTTTGACCATACAGTAGTTTATTATAGTCATGGTTAAACTTCTTCTGTGAGACTAAATACGAGGAACCGTCATTGTTTTTATTTGATGATGTGTCTAAAAGCTAATATCTATGGTCACGAATATTGTTTTGTGTTACTAAAGGTCTAGTGTCTATTAGTCACCTATTAGAAATATTATGGTCACAGTTTTACAAAATTCGTTATCTGCAGGACACCCTTTTCAAAATTAGGGTTGATTTCTCAGCTCTATATTCCACGATGACAATCTTAGCATTGCAATCGATGAACACTCAACCGTCATATCTCTTCGATTTGGGAATACTCAGTTGTCTCTTCTCCAGCCCACGAACTAGGGTTTTATTTCATGATTTTCACTATACGAGTATGCTTATTGTGTTCATAATGTTAATCGATGTACTTTTTTTAAGAGCTAATCTGATACATAGTTGATTTGTCATTGTCAATTGATTAGGTTCGACTGATAGAAAGTTCATTTGTTACCGTTTATAACTGACACCAGGTTTGTTTGATTGATAGGTTTCCGATTTAACTTATACTCGATTTAAAGGTGCCTCAATGCGAATCGCTATTCGAATCATACCAAATCGATGAACATACAACTTTCAGGCTATCATCTCTCTACGATTTCACAAGGTATTCTATTTGTATTCACAATTCGTCGATTTCAATTCCATGTTAACATTTGGTTTAAGCATGTATTGATAGTTTATTGAATGTTTGTTGATCCTGATGTCGAAGATGAATGTTTAGTGGGCAGCATATAGAAGCTTGCCAATTATTGTCCTTCGATTAAACTCTCTGATTAACTACCCAGGTTACCAAATTAACCTTTTTCTTTTCTCCACTAAATCATGCTTATGAGAATATGACAGATTATTCTTAATGACATACTAATCTGAATATGATATAGATTATCCTTTAATAGCAACTAATCATGTTGTGATTGTCGTATGGCTTAATGTGTGTTTAACATTATATATTGTGCATAAAGTACAATATATGTTGTGATTAGCCGTGTGTGTTTGTAATTGTGAGAAATTTGGATATTTCTAAACTACAAATGAGTTATTGTGATTTTACCAGTGTCTTTGATAGCTGAATTCAGTGTCTGCATTAACCAAGTAAGAAGTAGCTAGAGATGAAGAATCGATCGTCAACGGAAATATGAACGAGTCTAAAGGTCAGCAAGGGCATATATATGCACGCAAGCTAATTTGGTGGATGTTAGTGTTATAGTGTTCAGTTTATGTTAATCTTTTAATTTGTATTGAAATGTATATAATTTTGTTAATGTTAATGTATGGTTTTTTTTCGGTGTTTTGAAGTTTTGTGTATATATTTGGTTGATTCTATTAAAATATGTATTTGGTTGATTCTTCAATTGTGTATTTGGTTATATGTTAAAACACTATAAAAGCAGTAGGGATGGGCATTTGGTACCGGGTACCGGTACCGGTACCGAAAATCCCGAACCGATTAAATTCGGTACCGGTACCGGTACCAAGTATTTTCAAAATTCGGGATCGGGAAAATCAGAACTGGTACCGGTTTTTTTCGATAGTACCGATTTGGTACCGAAAAATCTATATAATACAAGTCTCAATTTAAACTTATCCATATTCCATACACCAACTCTCTTCTCAGTTAACCAAGTATTTTCGGAATATATGTTCAATGATATGTGCTCATGTTCTTTTGATACTTGATTCTTGGAATGTTTGCAAGTTTTATTATTAGTATTAAAACAACTGATGTTGTTCAAACTCCAAAATTCAAACAGCCGCAGGTGGTTCAAACTCCAAAATCCAAATAGCCCGCTGATGTGGTTCAAACTCCAGAAAGTCAAACTGGCCCGTAATATGTTTTTATGCTTTTTTGGGATTTAATATTTGTTATGTTTGGCGCCACATAATCTGTTATGTTTGTTTGGCGAGTAATCTGTGATTTGTTATGTTTGGCGCCACATAATCTGTTTTTATGCTTTTTTGGGATTTAATATTTGTTTTTTGTATGAAGTTACATTTCCATTTGGTGTTAAACCGGTGGTTCTGGATTCGGTTAAGTCTCTTGTGATTTTGTATCGCTTGCCACTCAAGTTCGAGGCCCATTTAATTTATGGGCAATTTTTTTGTTTATTTATTTTGCCACTGTTTGCTGCAATTTTTTTGTTTAATTTATTTTGCCACTTTTTGTTATGTTAGTTTTATATATAAGTTAGTTACTGTAGGATGAGTGTCGTTATTGTGCAAATTTTAATGAAGGGTTTGTAAGTTGCTAATGTGCATATAGTTACACCAAGCTGTTTCGGTAGCTCTTAACGAGGTAGCTTGTATTCGTGGCTGGTGTTTTGGCTTCGGATGCAACTAGGCTATGTGGTTGCTACATGTTATTTGCTAGGATCATAACAAACTGTCGGGATTCAAATCATCCCAAATGCCCAGATTTCTACTTTGCGTATATTGCAGTGTTGTGTTGACTTTTTTCTGGTCAACTGCTTGCCAATTTTATATTGAAATTGAATGTTAGTCAAACGGGCCAAAGTAATATCTTTGTTTATTTTAGAAACCACAAATATTGTCAAACGGGCCAAAGTTTGAAGATGTTATTTTTAATAGGGAACCGGTTTAGTTGGGTCCCAAAACCGTACCCCCAAAAACGAACTCGATACCAGATTTTTTTATAAATTCACCATATTTGTTTTCTCAAATTTGGTACCAAATTGGTACCATACAGAAAAACCGGTACCGTACCGGTATCCAAAAATTTGAAATTCGGGATCGGTATTTACGGGATCGGTACCGGCCGATACCGGTACCATCCCACGCTCATCCCTAAAATGCAGCAATTGCATACCAGCTGACCATATATACCGATATACCATAACAGTTAGCTAGATCAATTTGCAGAGATAAATTAGACCAGAGACATAACAGTAATGTCCAAAATACATCAAATTACACTAAGAAGCTAAAACCATTCAGTTTCGGTACTTGATTAATTTCAAAATACATTAAGAAGCTAAAACCATTCAGTTGTACAAGGTATTATGTATTTATAACTACAGGTTTACATTCAGGTCTATCAATGTGGGAATCATGGGGATCTACACCAGGCAATACATTATGATTGTGAGGAAAAATGACAGTACTAAATTCCTCATTGGCATCGTCATACGAATCTCTATAATTTCTGGGAGCTGTACTAAGTACAATAGATCTTTGTACATCTAACTGGTCTTGAACATAAAACACTTGTCTTGCTTGTGAGACCAATATGAACGGATCATCCTTGTAGCCTCCTTTTTTGAGATCGACTGACGTGTAACCAAGAGTATCTTGTCTGATCGTTCTGTTATCGACCCATTCGCACATGAAAAGAGGGATTTTTTTAATATGATAATCAAGTACCCATATCTCTTGTAAAACACCATAGTATGAGGTTTGCTCATAGGATATTTGATCTTTAGATATGTGCGTATCTGTTGCCTCTACAGCAACCCCACTGTTTTGGTAAACTCGACCGTCATGATTTTTGGTACGAAATGTATAGCCATTTATGTCATATACATCGTATTTCAATACGGTGTGGTTTGGTTGATGTGAAATCCACTTGACTGTTTCTGATATAGTTTCTTTGGAGACTGCCAACTCTTTTTCTACCTGAATTTCATTATATTTATGAGATTCATCTGGCACAAACAAAAAACAAAGATTAATTAAGTATATATTTAATTTACCGTGTTGCGTAACCAGCGACCAAATTTTATGCTATGCTCTTTCTCCACCCATGCTGGTCGCTTATTAACATTTGTTTCTTTCAAATAGTCCTTGTGTTCCCTGCAAGTACATAAATGAGTTATTAACATTTTTTTTCCAAATATGCCCTTCTATTGTAAAAAACAAACTAGTTAGTAATAGGCTTGTAATCGAACCGAACGTTTGGTGAACTGTTCGTGAACCGTTCGGCGGGAAGTTCGTTTATGTTCGTTTATTTAATAAACAAACGAACACGAACAAAAAAATTTGTGTTCGTTTAATTAAACAAACGAACACGAACACATGTTATGTTCGTTCATTTATGTTCATGAACGTTCGTTCATGTTCGTTTATTTATGTTCATGAACATGCCTTTGTTTGTGTTTATTCGATTCGTTTATAGGCTTTCGTCATTCACATTTGATAAATACGCCGGTCTTAATCTCTAGGCTCTGTTGATTTTTTGTGTTCACTTGCGTTCGTGAACACATTCATTTCCTTAATGAACGAACACGAACATAAAATCTCCTTCGGTAAGTGTTCGTGAACCGTTCATGAACACTGAACATGAACAAGGCCTTGTTCGTGTTCGATCGGTTCGTTAACAACCCTAGTTAGTAATACTTACTCAATATACTTCTCAATTTCCTTTGTATTTTGCAACACAAAGAAATGTGCTTTCATAAAGAGGTCCGCGGGAACTTTAACTGGTTTACCGGCTGAAAAAGGATTTCCCTTATCATTATCGTCGTTATGCGCTTCAGGTGGAATAGTCTTGATGTTTTTTTTTGGTATTCGCTTAAAAACTCAATCGTTTCTTCTGCGATGTTCTCCTCAGCAATGCACCCTTCTGGATAAGTTTTGTTTCGGACATGCCCTTTAATAACCTTCATGCACCTTTCAAAGGGATACATCCACCTAAAGCATATTGGACCACATAATCCGACCTCCCTAGTAAGATGCACAGTTAAATGAAGCATTACATCAAAAAAGGATGGGGGAAAGTATTTCTCAAGCAGACACAATGTGACACAAAGCTCTTTCTGCAAGTTATAAAGTTCTTCTACCTTGATTTCTTTGCTACATATTGATTTGAAAAAGAAACAAAGTCTAATTATAGCATATCTTGTGGGTTCCAGCATTAAAGGGCATATTGCGATGGGCAAAAATTGTTGCATAAGCATGTGATAATCATTAGATTTAAGTCCTATTATTCCTATCGTTTGTACTCACCAAACTTGAAAAGTCAGAAAAATACCCTCGTGGAGCCCTTAAGTTATGAAGTGTTTCACAAAACTTGTCTTTTTCTATATTTGTTAGTGTGTAAGTAGCTGCAGGAAGTTCAATTTTTTTTGCGTGTATCTGTTGTTTTAGGCTGCAACTCTGTTCTTATATTAAAAAATTCCATATCCTTACGAGCCTGCAAATAGAGATGTAAGAAAAAACCGGTTATATAACCGATTAACCAATAACAAATAGAAAAAACCGTTTTTTTAACCAGTTTATTGCAGCAGCTCACAACATGTCATATATGACCGTTGGGGCTGGGTTATAGCCGTTTTTTTTGTTGTTTTTTGCGATAATTCATCTCCAAATATGTATAAAAGGGTGGTGGGTGTTTGGGTTCAACCACACCATCCTCCAATCTCCTAAAACTCTTAAAAATAATATATACTAGTAGTGGGTATTCGTATTAACCAGTTATGTATGTAACGTTTGTTCCAAGACTTAATCGTATGATGTTTTCACTTTTTACATTTTCATTGATTCAACCGAATGTATCTCGTGTATGTCCTTTCGCTTTTAAGTAAAAGGGTAAAATAGTCATTTCATATTCATTTCATATTCATTTTAACAGTTATATTAACGTATGCTAGTGATAAAGACCAAACGCGTTACAAAGTGGCGAATAGTTAGGGCAAAACTAATTTACAATATTAGACTCATGGTTCCTGAGCTGCAACTATATACAACCATTGAACCATGGCTAAGAAAACAAAAACAGCAGCTGCAGACTAAAACAAGACAACAGCTCAGACCAGTTATTTTTCGGATTTAACCGGTTTCTGCGGACCGGTTTTTAAAACCGGTTTCTGCGGATCGGTTTTAAATAACCGTTTTTTTAAAACCAGTTACAAACCAGTTAGTATCGGTTCAGGTTTTTATGCTTCTATAACCGGTTTAAACCGGTCACGGTTAAAAAAAACGTTTTTTTAAAACAAAAAAACCGGTTCGGTTAAAAACCGAAACCGGTTTTCAAAAGAAAACGATTTGTACACCTCTACCTTTAAACCATCTTTCGTCTTTCCTGGAACGTTTAGTAATGTTCCAAAAATACTCTCAGCTACATTCTTTTCGATATGCATGAAATCAAGACAATGCTGGATAGAATTATACCTCCAATACCTAAGTCTTCTATACCATATGTTGAATTTCTTCCAATAGGTATAATTTTCCCTTTTTGTATTTAGTTTTCTTTTTTTACTTGTCTTCCCACCTCTTCCAGTGGAAGTTTCTGCAGGTTCCTTTCCCCATTCATTCATAACAAGTTTAACCTGGTCATATATCTGTTCCCCGGTAATAACATTTCCAACAGTTTCTTTCTCTTCCTTTCCATTGAACACCAATTGCTTTCTGAAAGGATGGTATTTTGGTAGATATCTTCTGTGACCACCATAACTCTGCTTTGCTGAGTTAGGAAGCCTTATACACAGAGTTTTTTTGCTGACACACCACACAACCGTTAAATCCACTTTAAGGGTAGCCACACAGTGTACCAAGAGCAGGGTAATCATTAATGGTCCATAAAACTACAGCACGTAGAGTAAACCTCTGTTGTGCATATGCGTCATATGCTTCAACGCCTATTTCAAATAATGTTTCTAGATCTTCAATCACAGGTTCCAAAAACACATCAATATCTTTGCCAGGCACTCCCGATATTAATACCGAAAGCATGATGAACTTTCTTTTCATACATAACCAAGGTGGAAGATTGTAAATGACAGCTAAAATCGGCCAGACGCTGTGATTTCTGTTGCCTCTATTCACGTCGACCCCATCAGTGGAAATGCCAAGCCGAAGATTTCTTGGATCGTTACCTATTTCTATAAATCTATCATCTATGGCTTTCCATGCTGGCGAATCTGATGGGTGGCGTAAAACACCGGGTTTTTTGGAACTTATGGAGTGCCATCTCAAATCTGTTGTTGTGCTCTTAGCTAGAAAGAGTCGTTTAAAGCGTGGAATAACGGGAAAGTACCACATTACATTTGCAGGAACATTTTCGTACACTCTTTTAGTCTTTTCATCCACCTTCCACCTTGACTTCCCACAAGTTGGACATTCTGACAAGTTCTTATAAATGTGCCTATAAAGAATGCAGTTGTTGATACAAGCATGTATCTTCTCATATCCTGAACGCATTTCCTTCATTGCCTTTTTGGCCTCATATGTATTGTTCACTATTTCATTACCTTAAGGTAGCATCTTTTTTAACAAAACAAGAATTTCAGTTAAGTAGTTACTTGTGACTCCATACTTACTCTTAATATTAAGTAGGGCAACTAGAGCAGACAACTTTGTGAAGTTAGGGCATCCTTCATACAGGGGCTTCTCAGCTTCTGCAACTAGTTCTTGATACTTCTCTGGGTCCACAAACTCTTCTGTAGCTTGTACCATTTCTATTGTTTCCATGGCATCTGTTGGAAATTCCGTGTCACCAAACTTGGTTTCTATGTCATCAATCTTTGTGGCTGGCTCTTCTTTTTTTCCATGTTTAATCCAACATGTATAATTTTGATTGATTCCCCACATGTATAAGTGATGCTCTACAGTATCCACGGGATGACAAATGTGGTTTAAGCAATCTACACATGGACATGGAATTTCACTTACCTTCAAATTGGCAGCTGCAAATTTAAGAAATGATTCAACTCCATCTACATATCATTGTTGGCATCGATAGGTTGACATCCAAGACTTATCCATATTTGTTTTTTGTAAAAATGCACACCAATAAATCCCCTTTTTAACAATCGGTGAAGCTGCTCTTTACCCAAACAGTGAAGCTGCTATTGATTTTGAAAGATATGAGGAAATGGGGAAGGATATAATTCAGCGAACCACTCCTAGTGCAACCGGTTAACATGGTAAGGTAACACGGGGATGGCGTGGGTTCGAAACCCACAACCAACAGGTTCTGGCCTTTTTTTATAATTATTTTTACTTCTTTATAGTTTTGTATTATCATTATTCTGTATTATTATTATTATATTTGTATTTATAATTGGGTGCAAAAAGCCGAGCCGAGCCCGAGCTCGACTAGGCTCGAGTTCGGCTCGTTTAAGTTATACAGAGCTCGAGCTCGGCTCGTTTCGAGTTATATTTTCAAAGCTCGAGATCGGCTCATGATTAGATTTTTAAGCTCGAGCTCGGCTCGGGTCGACTCGTTTACTATATATCAATTATTTTCTAATATAATTATAATTATTTTTATATATTTTTTTCTATTATAATTTTTTTTATAAAATAATATATATATATATATATATATATATATGATTTAGTTATTTTTATTTATTTTTTCAAAATATTATATATATTAACTAATAATTATTAAATATATTTTTTAAAAATTATAAAAATGACAGACGGCTCGCGAGCTGGCTCAAGCTCGATAAGTGAAGCTCGGGTTCGGGCTCGTTTATTAAACGAGCTTAATTTTAGGCTCGAGCTCGGGCTCTTGCTCGATGAAGCTCGGCTCGATCGAGCTTTTTAACGAACCGATCTCGAGTAGCTCACGAGTAGCTCGGCTCGTTTGCACCCCTAGGTATTCCCCATGATTAAAAGGTAACCACTTAATGGCTTCATTCAACTTTTATATATTCACATACGGGACATTTCTTGCCCATTCACCAAACAATCGATCGATCAATGAACCCTAAACCCTTATAAAATGGAGGTACTTGCAACGATGGTCAATCTTTATCAAACACGCTCACTTAGGTCCAATGATGGTCAATGAGGATCAAACACGCTCACTTAGGTCCAATGAAGGTTAATCAGGATCAAACACGTTCACTTAAGTCCAATATATGGTCAATGAGAATCGAACACGCTCACTTAGGGCTAGGGGCGTCCTTTAGGCTGATTTTTCGGGTTTCAGGTTTTTTAGGTCGAGTTCTTCGAACTTCAAATATTTAAATCTAAACCCGAAACCCAACCCAAATATCTCACATGTTCTTCGGGTTCGGGTTTTTTCGGGTTGGGTTAATCGGGTTTCAGGTATTTAAAAAACAATATGCATATGTATATATAAACTACAATTCTAAAATTAAAACATGTTCTTCTTCTATATTGTAACGTAAATAAGCGTAAACCAACATAACACAATAAGTCAATCCAAAAAAGTGTAAAATTTAACAAAGTCCAACCATTATAAATTTTATTAAAATTTTATTTTAAAACTAAAATTTTATTCAGGTTTTTCGGGTTGACCCAAAATACAAATTTTTGAACCAAGAACCAACCCGAATTACTTCGGGTTCGGGTTAGTCTTTTTTCATAATCGGGTTTTTTGGGTCGGGTAAGTTCGGGTTTCCTTGGTCGGGATTCGAGTAAAAGTGACAACCCTACTTAAGTCCAATGATGGTCAATGAGGATCAAACACACTCACTTAGGTCCAATGAAGGTCAATCGGGATCAAACACGTACGCTCACTTAGGTCCAATGATGGTCAATCGGGATCAAATGAAAACTTTTCCACCAAATATTTCCCTCCAAATATTTCCCGCCAAATTTAATGAAAAATTTTAGAAAATTTTCTCCACCAAATATGAAAATGAAAATTTAATATTAGGTCTCATCTCTCCTTTCCAGTTCAATTCCCCAATTCATCACCACCCACAGTCAATTGCATTAAATTGGGTAGTTAACATGTTTCTTTAGGATAACGAATGTCTTACCATTGCATTTAGTTTGGTATTTAATATGTTTTTTTTGTTTACAGTTGCATTAAATTCCTTGCAAAATTCAACGAAATTCAACGATGATGAAAGATAAAGACTTGGCATCGGAAACACAGCAACTCATCAACCAGGATAATGATACTCAAGTAGGTAGTGGTCGTTCTTCAGAAGATGATAGCGATGCAGCATCCTATACAGAAGAAGACCACGATTTAGAAGATGCGAATGTAGAAGATGCGAGTGACCATCACCTGAATTCAAAGAAGCGTTCGAAAGGGCCTATGCACAGGGGCCTGACCAGGTTACCAAGAATAGGCAGAGACTACGTACACTCTGGTGGAAGAAAACGAATAATTACTTTTGATGAACAAGATAAGTTTTCAGGTGAATATAAATCAGAAATAGTAAGTTATTTGGGAGATCGAGTACGATACAATGTGGGTTTAAGGTATCTGTCGTGGAAGAGTGTGCCTAAAGAGACAAAGGATGCTATTTGGGTTGAAATTACAGTTAACTCTTCTCTAATTACTTGTTAATTTGCAGTAGTTTAATTTTACAGTTTTCATTTTCTGATTTTTGTTAACATATACATTGCAGAAATTCTATGAGGTTGATGCATGTCGTAGGCGTCAGATAATGACTCACCTCCGTACCCTGCTCCGGAATTTTAGAAGAAAAAATGTATGAGGGATACATACTACCCAACCTAAGTAAGCTGAAGAAACTTGGCAAGGTGCCTCGACAGTATAGTACATTCGTGAATCAAGATGACTGGAACAACTTTGTTGCATATACACAGTCAGAGAAGTTCAAGGTTTTATAAATTAACTCGATCTGTTATTCTAATTAAGTATTGTTTTTTGATG
Organism: Bidens hawaiensis; assembly: GCF_021521415.1. Classification (NCBI taxonomy): domain Eukaryota; kingdom Viridiplantae; phylum Streptophyta; class Magnoliopsida; order Asterales; family Asteraceae; genus Bidens; species Bidens hawaiensis. The sequence goes on along the minus strand of NW_027505264.1, from coordinate 70,850 downwards.
ATCTTGAAAACTCTAATTAATTAATTAATTAATTAATGGAAAATTTAAAACTTGTGTATGGAAGGGATTGTCGATTAAAGCCAAACAAGCCAGGGCAAAGAACCGTTATGATCATTACCTGGGAAGAGGAGGCTATACTTATCTCAAAGATAAGCTGGTAACTTCACTTCCTTAATTTAATTAATCAAACTTTTTTTGTTGTATGTAGAGATGTACAAAAAAACTGATTATGTAACTGAAATCGAAAAAAAATCGAAACCGGTTAGGATGGAAAACCGATTAGACAGGTTTTATACTGGTTTTTAATATTTTCTGCTGGTTCGGTTATATAACCGGTTTTTCCTTAAACCGGTTAAAAATACGGTTTAAGAAAAAAACCGGTTATATAACGGTTAATCAATAACGGATAGAAAAAACCAGCTTTTAACCGGTTTAATGCAGCAGCTCACAGTATGTCATATATGACCGTGGGGACTGGGTTATAGCCGTTTTTTTTTTGTTGTTTTTTGCCAATAATTCATCTCCAAATATGTATAAAAGGGTGGTGGGTGTTTGGGTTCAACCACACCATCCTTCAATTTCCTAAAACTCTTAAAAATAATATATACTAGTAGTGGGTATTCGTATTTAACCAGTTATTAATGTAACCGTTTGTTCGAAGACTTAATCGTATGATGTTTTCACTTTTTACATTTTCATTGATGCAACCGAAGGTCTCTCATGTATGTCCTTTCGCTATTAAGTAAAAGGGTAAAATAGTCATTTCATATTTGTTTTAACAGTTATATTAACGTATGCTAGTGATAAAGACCAAACGCGTTACAAAGTGGCAAACAGTTAGGGCCAAAACCGATTTTTTCAAGAATACTAGCCAACCCAAATCACTGTCAATTTTGTATTCCAGTTAATAAACTAATTTACAATATTAGACTCATGGTTCCTGAGCTGCAACTATATACAACCATTGAACCATGGCTAAGAAAACAAAAACAGCAGCTGCAGACTAAAACAAGACAGCAGCTCAGACCAGTTATTTTTCGATTTTTTAACCGGTTTCTGTGGACCGGTTTCTAAAACCGGTTTCTGTGGATCGGTTTTAAATAACCGGTTTTTTAAAACCAGTTACAAACCGGTTCTAACCGGTTAGTATTGGTTCAGGTTTTTATGCTTCTATAACCGGTTTAAACCGGTCATGGTTAAAAAAACCGATTTTTTTTAAACAAAAAAAACCGGTTCGGTTAAAAACCGAAACCGGTTTTCAAAAAAAACCGATTTTTACACCTCTAGTTGTATGCATGTCTGATGTGATTGTGTGTTTGCTGCTTAACTTTTGTTGTGCATATTATAAGGTAAGAGAAAATGAACTTTCAATTGATGAAGTCCCTTCCTGAGCACTCATCTGGAGGAAAGCAAGGAAAAACAGAAACGGGGAATTCAAGAATGATGAAGTGAAAGCCATTTCAGAAAAAAATAGTAATTATTAAGTTTAACTTAATTATCAAACTTTTTTTGGTTTATATATTCTTTATTTATATATAATTATTTATATGTTTACTTTGTTAAAAAACATCTCACTTATTTAACTCTTTTGACATTTACAGGAACACAATGAAACCCAAAAACAACAAGGAGCCCTGGCCCTTGAACCGGGCATGGATGCCCTCACAGAAGTTTTTGGCATGGAAAAGGGTGGATTTGTGAAAGGGGTGGGTTATGGGTTGACCAAAAGCAAGTATTGGCCGGGTTGTCGAGCAAAAAATGGATCAGCCGACAAACAGATAATTGAACACCTGAAGGATCAACTTGAAAATGAGAGAATGGCCAATTTGAAAAAAGATACACAACTCAAAGACCTTTCTGTACATATGACACAAACACAAAATCAATTTGCAGAACTTTTGGCTTGTCTGAATCAAAAGGGAATTACTTTATCGAAGCCAAACGATATCCCATCTCTAGCACAACCAGCTGTAAGTGAATTACTATGCCTTAACATTTTTGCATATATTATATAAGTACTAGCTAGTTGGGTGACTTAATTATACTATGCCTTTAATGTGATTTTCCATAAATATATTATAATTAACTGAAATATTGTAGAGCGTTTCTATGGACACCCCGGAGGCTGTGGAAAGACAAGGCATCACTCCTATGTCTAAAAATATAGAACCTGTCCAAAATGAAAAGGTAATGATAATTACTTAACAAATACTTCTTTAATTAAGTGTATGTGATTAATTGCTGATGTAATTAATCGATTGAATGTATTTTAGCGAAAAAAATCAAAGTAAATAAGAAGAACAAAAGGCTAGTTACATCATCTGAAGTAATTACTAGCAATACTGATACAACAAACATCTCATTACAATCTGAGGAAGGGGTGGTAAGGAATGCACATAATATATATTGACTTTGACTTTATATATGATGCTAATTAATATATATATATATGCCATTAATGTTTTTAGAATACGTACAAGTGTAAGATGTATCATCTATCATCTGGGCAGTGGCAATGGGTACAGTCCATATTCATCAGGATCAAACAAAAGTCATAAAAGTTCATGGCATACCAATTCAAAAAGATGACCTGAAAGTTTCAGTTGATACAGCTGAAAAACCTTGTGCATTTTTACCAATTCCAACAGACGAAGCTACAACAGTTGAACAAGCATTAGGTGGCTTTTTTTCCTGGCCAAAAACTAATCAAATGTCCCGAGTTACAGGTTTGGTTTCCTCTTTGCTCTCAGTTCTTCTTTGGTTTCCATATATTTGAATAAGTAAGTAACTTAATGAGCTTAATTAATTTATTTTCTATTTCGGTATTGATATATTCCGTATCCATGTGGCTGTGAATTCATTTGATGATTTGGGAAGTGAACATCCAGTTTATTTGTTTCCATTTGGCTGGGAATTATTATGCAGTGAATTATATTTACATTGATCATATATGCAGTAAGTTTGATCCACTTTGGTTTTAATCTGTTATATATATATTAACTTTTATCCATGTTTTGTTAGCTACCACCAGAGTCACCACCACCAAAGAAGAAGAGAAAAAATCAAAACCTGGTTTAAGGGATGAAGATCTGCATGATGATCCTGACACAAGGATGATCGATCAACAAAGACGGCCTACAAATCGATAATATATATTGTACTTCAATGTTTAGTGTGATGAACAATCTTATGTATGGATATATATTATTATCAATATATGATATGATTTGGATTTCCATTAGCTAGGGGTTTCATGTTAATTTAATGATTTTTTAATTAGAATTACAATATATTAATTGAATTTGGTTTTTAGTCACATTTATAGTTAAAAGTGGGCAAAAACATTATGTGTCACAATAGCCACACTTAAAGTTGAAACTTGGGCACATACAATATGTGTCACCAAAGATAGACAATAGCCACACTTAAACATTAGTCACACAGTGTGACTTTGTTTTTTGTTTTGTGTGATTGAATGATACAAAATGTCATAGATAAATTTATAACATTTGTTTATTTTAGTGTGACAGAATGCTGGCAAATGTCACTGAAAAATAACATATTGCGTGACTGAACGACACCGAATGTCATTCAAATATATACAATCTGTCCCTAAATCTTGATAATAGCCTCTCTCAAAACTTAAAAAGTTTTAGTGTGTCTAGACATACTCTATAGCCACACTGATGGGGACAAAATGTGTGACTACTTAAAACCTTTTGTCACTGTAATTATAATTCAATGTGACAATAACAAGCTTTCACGTCACTATATATAAGAAACGACCACACTTATAAGAAATCATGTTGAACTTGCTACATTTTGTCACTGTTGTTTTAAATTGATGTCGCTAAAACATAAATGTTTGTGACTATACAGTAGAAACGATCACATTGAAAATAGATTCATGTGACCACTGCTACCTTTAGTCACACTTAATAGACGAAAGCTTGATTCCAGCAAAGATATTGAAACCTTTTAGTCACGCTTTTTAAGACCTACGGTCACAAAACTTCAAGGTCACCGTATGGTATCTATGGTGGCGGCGGCTTTGGTGTCACTTGGACTGAAAGGGATATGTGTGACGAAATGGATACAGTGACACTTATTCTGTGTCACCGTATCTAAATTTTCACACAGTGTAGGCCACGGTTTGGGGTGTGACAACATTATTGGTTTAACAGTAAAGTTAGAACTCGTTCATGAATGCTGAATTTTAGTATGTATATCAAGTAAAGTTTATAGTGTATCTTTGGACGTGGGGCTTGCTGTTGGGCACCAGCACTGGCTATCTATCTAGGACTGGCATCAAAACGTATTTCCATTGCTATTGTTTAGAGTTCCAAATTGAAGAAATATGTTGCATGTGTAAACCGAACCGATGTGACGCGCTTGGGTTCGGACATTACACCTGCACTGCTTTCACGCTCCTATGTGAGGTGATTCACGCCTCATTTACCTACATGGATTTCAACACCCCCCCCCCCCCCCCCCAAGCCCCATAAAACATAGCCTATGTTGACATGTGTCTTTATTCTCCTCGTGTTGCCTTCAATAACGAATTGATTCGATTCAGCTATGGTGGTTAGTTAATATATGTCATTACCACAACCAAAACCGATCAGTCAGGGTTAATCCCATCGATTGTGATCTGTTTGGGATTCACAAGGATTTGCATTTGCATCCAGTTACATCACATCACAATGTATGATTTCTTTAGTTTTCGTCCTCTAAACCAATCAAGGTGAAGTATCTCTGAACACCCTCTTGTTGATATCAGGTTTTTAGTTTCTAGTAACTGGATCATAGTGACGGGTTTCTGATTTTTAGTTATAAACTTCGTTTCGTTTTATGAGTAAAACTTATGTTACGAACCTCGTTCGTTAATCAAATGGTACAAAGAAAATATATAGAAACCATAATAGAAATCATAGATTTTTGGAAGAGACTTTAACTGCTCAAATCATCGTTTTCATTCATACCCAAATGGAAATTGGTTGTGGCCATTATATAGCCATACAATAGAAAAATACTAACTTCTTTAAACTACCCACTAACTAAATAAATAACCAACCACTAATTTAATTAAAAGAAAATGCATGGAATCAAAACTACTGGAAACCCACGTCGTGTTCATGTGCATGGATGTGGAACACATATGATAGGCCCCAACAGATCTATCAATGATATTGCCATTAGTATCATGGTAATACTAGCTGGTTGGTAACATTTTCCTCTGTTGCTCCACCAGTGAAGTATTTACCTATGCCTGGTTCTCCAATCTCCACAAAACTTCACTAGAAAATTAGCAATGGTTTCTACCTTAACCGAGAAATAACTGACGATGAAACTTCTTTGATTTGTCGTGAACTTCTTTATTTATACTCTTCCCATTTTGGTTGCACGTGTTGATGCTTGGAGGGGTTGAAACAGTCAAAAACCAACATTCATTTCCTTTTCATTTTTCTTTCGAATATCTAAAAAAAAATATCTAATTTGGGTTATAATTAAAAAAAAAAATAGTTTTATATTTTGTTTTCTAAAACATATATATATATATATATATATATGTGTGTTTATTGTTTTAGATTATTTATTACGTCATTTAGCTTTTAAAACAAGACCACCATATATGTGTGTGTATTATTGTTTTAGATTATTTATTACGTCATTTAGCTTTTAAAACAAGACCACCAAGAAGAACGCTTAACTTAATAACTTCGGCCAGAGGGCTTTTCCCGTTTTTTTTGCTCAATAGTGTAAATTGGCATGTTTTCGTCCAAAAACTTTTATACGTAGTACAAACTTACGTGTTTTTGTCTAAAAATTTTGAACCCCGGGACGTTTTCTTCCTAGCTTCACCATTGTGGGCATCTCAACATAGCAATTTATTGTAATATATAAGGAAAGATTTAAGGTTTAATAATGGCCACTGCCTATTGACATAGATTTTCACTTAAAAAATTGGGTTCTACTCAAGATTACATATGGTGTACGAAGATCGGTCTAAAAGAGGTCCTACAAAAGATGTTCTAGCTCTTAGAGCAATGTTTCCACGGAATTTATGTCTGTGTTAATTGTGGCAGTTGTAATGAATTAGCAAACTCTCATGTACATTGGCAAAACCTATTTGGTGGCGAATTTTTGTTTGGATCAATCTGTCTTTGTATTCCTTGGTCAAACAAGTGATGGAATATAGAAAATATCAACGTGTAATGCATCTACGGTAAACAGGAAGGTGATTCAGGCATTATGTCTATCAACCTGCTGGAAATTATGAGAAATCAGAAATAATAGAGTTTTCAACGCTAAAAGAATGACTAGGAAAAAAAGAAATATATATATATATATATATTAATAAAAGAAAATAATTCTGGACACATAGTATTCTGAGGTTAAGTCTTATTATCAAATTCCCGCCCAAATCACTACTCTTCTATTGATGGAAAAATATTATGGTTCTAAATATTGTATTGATTATAAATTCAACCCACCGTATTAATTGGTAAACCTCCATTGATTGAATTATTAATGCCACCAGTTATATTGTAAACATACTTTATATAAAAAAAATATTAATATAATAATTACATGTCATAAAGATATTTTCTTTAAAATTAAAATGTATATAAAAGAATTTATTTTTAAAGAGTACACTAATATTTTAATTTTTTAGACATCTTCATATTAAAAAAAACTATAATAATTTTTTTTATTTAATAATAAATATTCAATGTTTAATAAGTCTTAAAAATCACAGACAAATTTTTCATTTTTTATATTTAGTATAAGACTATTGTGACAGTTGAAAACTGTGTGTTTATAATTAGACATCATGAAAGTTGTCTAAAAAGGAAAATCTGGTGACTTTTTGGTTTAGGGTTTAATGTTTAGGATATTAAGTGAAAAACAATTTTGTAAAAGAACAATAATTAAGCAATATCACTGGAAACATCATTTAAAACAATGAAGCATTTAGATTTGAAAGATGAAGTTAAAGATACCGATGGTAGAACAATCCATTTTCAATCTAAAATTCAAATCATTTGATGATATAAAGCGACTATATTTGTAATACATTTTTTTACATAATATAAAGAGACTTAATTATCTTTTATTTTATTTGTACTGAATTATTCACTGTAATTTATAAATTAATATATATATATATATTATATATATATATATATATAGGGTAAGGGTCTTAAGAGAACCTTTTGTAAATTGAGAACTTTGAGAACTATTTTGATTTTTGAGCCATAAAAAAACCTCTAAAAAATATTTAAAAAAATTATAAACCAAAAATTTTTAAAAAGTAAAAAACAAAATTCTTATATCTTATTCCGGTTTCATAAAAAAAACTTCGTATTATACACATATGTATAATCTCATTTAAAATCTAATTACGTAATGTACACATATGTACATTATCATTTACCTTAAATTGTACATATGTGTATAAAAAAACATGTATATGCATATAGGGGTAGGTTAAAATAAAAAGAGATAGTTTTCTAGGAAAAGATCCAATACATTAATCCTTAATATATATATATATATATAGTGAAAAGATCCAATACACTAATCCTTAACGTACATTAACGTACACGAATCCATTTTTTCACGAATCGATCCATGAAATCACACCCAAACATCTCGGAATCGTCAATACATATCCAATCAATCATTTGTTCTCCGAAAAAAAACAATTTTGGATGGTTAATCGATCAATTTTTCACTTTTTTCACGATGACTGTTTTTTGAGCGTTCGGTTTTTGTCTTTGTTTTTTGCCTTTGAGTGTCTCGCGTACAGTAACTGCACTATATATATATATATATATATATATATATATATATATATATATATATATATATATGATGGTTATACTAAAAAAAGTAGTTTCCTAAGAAGACTAGGAATAATCATATCCATTGGATCATGTTAATCAATGATTGAGAATTAAAATTACTAAAAACCGACATAGTTTCCTAAAATTATTCTTTAACCATAGGCTGTAATGCCACATGTCAAAAATTTATTGGTTCTTACCATTCCTATGGAACACTTTATTTTTATTTGAACCATTTTCTATACATATATGTATATTTAAGCAAAACCGAGACGTTATTTTTTTTTATGAAACCGGGATGATACATAAGAGTTTTGATTTTTTTACTTTTTTTATTTTGTGTTTTTTTATGTTTTATGATTTTTTTATTTTTAGATTTTTTATAGTCTAAAATAATTTTTAAAGTTCTTATTTTAAAATAGTTCTCTCACACACACACATATATATATATATATATCATGAGTTGTTACTAATATTTTTAGTTTATTTTCATTAACTCACATGATTAATGAGTAGTGCTATGATGAAATCATTATTACAATATATATAACAAAGTGTTTGTTAGGAAACATACCTTTTTATCCAATAAAATGTGTATTTACTTGATATTTTTATATAGCAGTTGATTTTTATATATGATAGTGGTCATGCGAGAATTTTTCATTGTGTCCGTAGAAAACATTGTACCTACTTTGTAATAATCCTAAGTTAAAAACTATTTAGCAAAACTGTTGTGTGGCATATACTTCGTTGGTATTAGTTAGGTTCGTACTAGGACCGACATTAAACCTAAAACACAACTAGACATTCAAAATAATAGTGACACTCGTATAGCATATGATATAAAAAATTAACATATTTAAACCAACATTTATTCGGTCGATAACACGGCCGTTGCAATAACGTGTCGACTCGAATTTGGTTAGTATCAGCTACATTTGCTAAGGTTTGGAACTAAACCCAAAATATAGTTCAATGAAGTTAACATATTTGAAACAAAAACACGGGCGTTACAGTTGTGAGTTGATGCGCTATCGGTCAATACGAATTAGATTAATTATGGGTACGAAACTAAACCTAAAAAATTATTTTGTCATATTATCATATTTAAAACAAAATAAAACAAATAAAACATAATTTAAAGACAGAATAGCAAAAGACGTCCTTTATGTTTAAATATTTTTTCAATTGACGTCATTTAGCAAAAGAAATGACAAAAAGCATACATAATGTTTCAAATCTCTTTCACGTTACGTCATTTGGCACTAACTCAGTTAATTCTTTCCGTTAATTATGGTCATGTGCAAGACACACAAGGGGAAATTCGTCTTTCTACTCTTAAAGGACTATTTGTGTAGATAACTTAAAGTATGTGCCATGATGAAAAAACTTAAAAAAAATGAAAAAAAAATATTAATATATAATATAATTAATCCTAGCTAGCCTCTTTTAAATATCTTCCTCTCTCTAAAAAAACCACCTTCTGACAACTACCAATATACAACTTCTAATCATCTTCTTCAACTTAAACTCCCGGTAATACCATAAATGTTTAAAAACCCAAAACGACAATGTCGCAGGTGAGATACTCCGATTACGGCGACATAGAGGATGAGTTACTCCGATTACGGCGACATAGAGGATGAGTTTTACGATGGATCTGGCCTCTGTTGAAACAATACCTCCGCCGCCATTACCTTCGGCAGCAGTGGTCACTAAACCCATCAAGAAAGTTAAATCGAACAGATCTAGGTTACAGGGTTTTTGAAAATTGATAATTTTGGGAGAAGACATGAAATAGATAAAACAAAAAGGGTTGAAGATGAATCCCAAAACCCTTACCTACCAGACTTGGTGGTGGCCGGTGGTGGTATGTGACGGTGGCTGGTGATGGTTTCTTGATGTATAAAGACATAGAGTAGATGTAACACTTGGAAAAAATTATCACTAATTATAATATCATTTTATTAATAAAATATTCCTTTATTAAGATTCTATATCTTGCAAGTCAACAAAAGTCAAAATTTTGACACGTAACGAGCAAGGCGTATAAAAACCTCGGGTAGAGAGTCAAAAAGTAAATAAATATTAATGGCCCCAAAAATTCAAAATATATGTTAAAACATTGGAGACAATGTATAAACATAATTTAGGAATGCTCGAATCGCGAAAACTGGAAAGTAAGTACTCAAGAGCCAGTATAGGACCCGGAAAGGACCCGACACAAACTATTTTCTGTATAATAGTTTTTTATAGTCCATACTGTCAGGAATTTGATTTCATTCAAAGTGTGGCAAAAATTATTAAAAAAGGAATCTAATTGAATATCTAAAACTCGCAATGCTTTAAACGATTAATCAAGATTAACATAAAATTAACCAACTCTTCACCTCCTTACCCCCCCCCCCTTTGGTCAGCCCTCGTTCCACCTCACCAAGCCACCTCCCTTTCCTTGCAATCTCCATCAACCAACTCAACACATCCAATCATTGCCCTTCTAGAAGATGTTGTGTTGTAAGAAGCTTGAACCATCCACCACTCACCCTACTACTCACCCATTCACCACTCTACTTCCCTCTCTTTCTCTCTATAAACACGACACACACACACTCTTCACACACACACAAATTCAAATTATCATAAACACAAACAATCAAATCAAGAACAAGGAAAGATGATCAATTAGGAGGAAGACTAGGAGGATTAGAAGAAGATTATCAAATTCATACTCGTCTCACTCTCAGTTTCATCTTCAAATCTTCAAGAACACAAGTAAGTGTTGTTATAAGTTGATCTCTAGGATTAAATACATTAGATTAGTTGTTCTTGAGTTAGATTTGAGCTTAAAAGTTTGAAATTATGGATGATGATGTATGTGTGTATGGACTGTATGTATGTATGTATGTATGTATGTATGTATGTGTGTGTGTATAAGAAGAGGGATTAAACTCACTTAAACATGCATACATTCATCTTGAAGTTCATACATAGATTGTTAAGTTTGATTGTAAGCATTAATTGGAATACTTGATATATGAGTATAATCTTGGATGAAATTGATGTTAGGGTTTGATGATAGAATAGATTTTGGTTAGTTGTTGATAATTAGTTTGATGATATGGACTTGAATAATCGAATTGTTGATGTTAAAGATGAATATGATAAGAACTTGTTCATAATTGAAAATTTGGGGATTTTTGGATTAGTTAGAGATTTTAGATGGATTAATGAATCATGATAGTGATATGGAGTAATATAATTGAAAATGAAATAGGGTATATGCTAGTAAACTCATAAAACCATAAGTAAATACTTGAAGATTGTTAAAAATTGTTAAATTACCAATTAAGGAAACTTTGTTGAATGAAAGTTGAATTTTTGATTTTAATATAAATACTTGGCATAAATGTGTTTGATACATAATGAATTGCATACTTGAATTACGATAGGATGCATGGTTTAAATATAGATTAGTTTAGCATATTGATCAAAATAACACTTACTTACTAGAAATGAAAATTTTGTTACATGATTAATTGAAAGATTAAAACTTGAATAGAACCATAGGATGCATGAAACCCTATCAAACTTGTTGAGTGAGATAAACTTAGATTCATACTTAATCAATAATTGAAAGAATGAATTAGGTAGAATTACCAAAAATTAGAAGTTACTATAAAAGGAAACTTTGTTAGTTAAACACCTAGGAAATTCATAAGAATACATGATCTAATGATTTATTTGAATGATTTGATGATGATGTGAATGATTTGATGAGTTGATAATAATAATAATAATAATAATAATAACAAACACAAAAGTTGAAGTGGTTGATTTTTGAAAAAGACTTACATGATCACACATGTTGGAACCTTCCAAAATAAGGAATAAAAGAATATTGTTGTAAAGTGTTACTTTGACTTGTTATAAGAATCATAATAAAATATTGAAATCTGGATTTTTAGGTTATATTATTATATTTAATCATATAAGAAATGATAAGGTTAATAAGTAACATTATTAATAAACTTAAAATAGGAATTAAAAACTTGAAATTTGAATAAATGTGTTGTGTGAAACTATGTGAACAAATCTCGAAATTTATGATGAATTATGTGTTATAATGTGTGCATTTAGTCCATAGGATTATTAGTGTGAACTTAGGTTGTAACATTCGTTACTTTTCAAACCCGAAAACCCAACCCATTTTAAATTTTCGGTTTTGTTTCTATTTAAATTCATATACTTTAATAATATTATTAATATCATTTCTATGCAAATATACTTTTTACCATCCTTGTAGTATTGCATACTCATTTAAAGATTATTTATTCATGAACCTTTCCCATGCAAATCATTAGAATAAATTTTGGATTATTATTATTACCATCTTTTTCATATGTTATTTTTTTATTAACTAATAAAAATAAAGCAATTAATGTTTTAATTAAATAAAATTTACGAAAAGAGTTAAAACACTTTGAAAACCTTTTAAACCATTTAATTTTTGTTTTTAATTATATTAAATATGATTAATTTTCATAAATCTCATAAGACATAACTACTTCATATCTTCACTATAAAAGGAGGACAAATCCTCCATTATTTTCACACCTCAATCCACTATTTTCTTAAGATTGAAAGCACCAACAAGTAAGTTTTATGATTCCATGCATTTTATAGTTTTGTTTTGATTTAATGTTGAATGTTCATAATTTGTTCTTCTTGATCATGTTACTTTTATCATAAAAATTTTATATTTTGGTCTTAAAAATCATTATGATCATGGATATCCGAAACAAACATTTTGGTTTTTCTAAATCTTGGATCAAACTTAGTTATTGTGTAAAAACAAGCATGGATATATATTTATCTAAATCTTTTGATTTTTTGATCATCATAAACTTATATACTTTCTTTTAAATATAATGATATATAAAAATTTCTTTTATTTAAAATATTTTACAATAGATATACTTCATATCTTTAAATTAATAATTTAGTAAATTAATTATTGTTTATGTTATTTCAACATAAACTAATATTTATAATTTCTTTAAAAGAATTTCATGCAAAACAATTAAGTTAATTAATTAGTAAATTAATTAATTATGTTACTAGAATAAACATAAATTGTTATTAATATTGTTATTTAATCTTATATTAATAAGTTATAATTATTTATTTACAAATCATTCTTCAACTAATAAGCATCAAATGATTTATATAAACTTTATTCATTTTTGTTAAACTCATTACAAATCCCCAAGTCCCCATTTGCCATATGTTAATAAAATATATATATATTAAAATTAATGCCTCATTCCTAAAACTAATATTATTTAACTTTTATAATCCCAATAGTTAGGCTTTAAATTTTGTATTTTTTTAATTCTAGTTCATGACGTTCAATTGTTTTGATTTCATTTACGTACTTCCGGTTTTATTTCAAGTTTGTCTTCAACATCAAGGTGAGTTTCTCACAGCCCCTTTTTACTCTTTTAACTATTTTGGGGGTAGCATATATATCCTATTAAAAATTCAATTTATTTATTTATTATCTACAAATTACAATTCGTATCACGGACTTGTGTGTTTACTTGTTACTTGCTCAATTATTATGTGCATGGATTTCTTCGATAAGTATGATCATACGCTCCCCTTTGCACCCATGGACCATTTGTTTCTGGTGGAAAAGGGACTCCGATCTGAGTACGTTGGTGCACAATCCCAACTGGAAAAGACCTTCATTTATTCTTTACACTTATGGACCATTGTTTCTAGTGTAAAGAACCCTTATGTGATATTCACAAGTTTTCATGAAATTGTATGGTTTTTATACATTATTTTCAACTGTGTGAACTCACCAACTATTCAGTTAGTTGACTTTATTTTATATATATGCTACAGGTACTTTCGTTAGATGATAAATTGTCGAAGATACTAGAAGTTAGGTTATTTAAATAATAAACAAGAAGACATTTGTTTTGTTCCTTATTCTTTGTGTTGTTCATTTGAAATAACTCGTGTACTTGATGCTTTGGAATGAATTAATGATAATATTGTCACTTAATAGTGTCACATGTGTTTTGAGCAATCTGTACGTCACACTCAGGCGTTTCCGCTTTAGCCGGGGTGTTACAGATTGGTATTAGAGCCGTGACTATAAGATAGGACATTAGACGTAGTGTTCTACTTGGTTATAGTTTATTTGCTTAATTGTTTAGGTTGTATGATTAGAAATTATGTGAGCCTAATTTGATTGTTCAATGCACATTATTTGGTTATTATTAATTTGTTTATGCGTCATGTACGCAAATACTATTATACTGATGATTCAAGTACTTCAATTACACAAGTACACACAAGTCCAAGGCTTATGCCTAAAAACAAAGAGTTTTCCAACATTTTCAATTATTGATTTTTATTGTGGTGTTTCGATATTTATTCTTCTTAAAGATGGTTCTATATGGCGGGTATGTAGTAAACTGTAAGGGGGACGTGCCTGTTTTCTGAAACTCTTGACACCAAGGTTATTGAAACCTAAGGATAAGTAATGCGTATAAATCCCAATCAGATGCGGGACCCGGTTGCTTACCTGGAGAGTTAGGAAAGAACATGAACTCTATTAAGCCAAAGCATACCACTTTCAACGCCATATGAATCACAACTTTAAGTTTTCAAACGCGGCTATGTTCTCTTTGTGAAAAGAATATGGTTGCACTCCTCTATGTTTTACAATGTGTTTTAACTGGAAGTCTGTACGCGAATACCCAGCTTTCGGTTCGATTTAATTACGCATTTTTATACAAGAATAGTTAAGTTTTAAAAACTTTGTGACATGTTTTCTTTATTTATACGCTCATTTACGGCTTAAACTTTTAAAAGTTTGCAAAGTAATAACCGCATTTCAAACGATTCCTTTGTTATTTTACTATTATGTATTAGAATTGAAAATTCAAAAAGTTATGGTGATACATGAATGGTCGAATTTCAATTCGATTACCTTATTTCCATATTTATTTACCCTTATGTTTTAGAAGTGAAAATTTAAAAAGTCATGGTGGTTTATGAACATTCGATTTTCAATTCGATTTCATTATTTATTGTAAGTTTAATATTTTTTTCCATATAATTATTCAATAATTTATGAGGTTATCGTTTATTGAAAGGTGAAAAATCATGACGTTTCATGGGAATTCCAATTTCGATTTCAAATTTGTTTCATGCGATTTCTTTTCTTTACTTGTATCTATTAGTCGTTTTCATACTTACGTCTCAAGTCACACGAATTCTTCACGTTTCGTGTCATGCTTCCCTGTTTTCCTAGTTATCACACTCACCTCGCGAAATGACAATCCAAGTTATCAAGTAAATGGCCTCTGCGAACCCGATCACCCCACGTTTGACCGCACCTACCTTCATCGCTATAGTTAATTCAAATTCAAACCCAGCACCATTCTTGGAAACGCAAACTAAACCCAACCGAAAGGCCTCGTGCTTAAACACACCCTTTGTACAGTATGTGTAAATTCCACCACTTTACTTACCTGAAACGTTGATATACTTCAATCTGTGGTAGATTCAATTACCACTTATTACTAAAACCTACCCAAACTAAATGCCACTCACCCATCTGCAAGACCTGTACCTAACCATTTGTCTCAATCACATGTTTAACCTCATGCTTCAAGCCTACTAACATTGTGGTGACCTTGGCACACCTGCCATACATTGGAAGGCCTAACTTGTTTCCGCCATGCAATATCCTAACCCCGCATCCTTTGTCGACCTTATGCGATTTTTCGGTTTCAATACTTAGATTTTTTTTACAAAACTCATCAAACTTGTTTATATTTTCTTTTGCATACTTTTCTTCATTTTATTTCTTTTACTAACACATCGCGCTTAATCCCAAATCCTTAGTTATTTTAACCTTCAGTCAAATAGATTTTCTTTAAAAAGAATTTATTTCCTCTATTATTATTATTATTATTATTTTTAAAATTATTAATATTACCATCATTATTAATGTTACTACTACTATTGTTGTTAGTATCATCACCGTCATCATCATTATTATTACGGTAATTATCAATATGGTTATTATTAGAATTGTTATTATTATTATTATTATTGTTAATATTTTTATTATTATAGATATTAGTAATATTATTATTACTAGTATCATCGTCACTATCATTATAATATTTAAAGTAAAATATTTGCTTTAAACAAGTTTTAAGCCCTTTTGAAACTATTGTTTTTTCATTCAATAATATTTTTTATTATTATTATGATTAGTAATATTATTATTACTAGTATTATCGTCATCTCTAATAATAATGTAATTATCATTTCAAACCGTATTTAAAGTAAACTTTTTGTTTCAAACAAATTTTAAGCCCTTTTGAGACTATATTTCATTCAACAAGTCAGGTTATCCGGCAATCTTTTTCCTAGGCCGCTGGCTAAAAGAAAACATTTATTTTTACGTTAAGGATTTCATAAAATTCGCATGTTTTAGCGCTAGTTAAAAACGTTTTGCCTAACTAAAATAGAATAATCTTATTTCACCATGAGATATAAAAACACCACGATTTACAACCGATTTTCGTAAATTAAAATATATGATATATCCCTTCCCTTATTTCCCCTTCTTTACGCTGATGAGTTTCGGCTAAAGAAATCATGGCACCATCCCACGTCAACTTTCATGCCACAAACAAACCTGCATTCGAGAAGACAAGCGTCGCAAGCTACATTTTCTTTTCTTTAACTTCTTTTTCACGTATTTTTCGGACGTACCCCAAGTTATTTTTATATCCACTTCTTTAGAATATTGGTTACGAAGTTTATTTTGATTGTTCATTGATCTTTGATCCATATTCGTTTGTATTTTTACGAAACGTGAATTCGTACATCATTCTTATTCGCTTTATTAAATCGGTTTACGTTTGTTATTTCAAATCTTGTGGTCTATGAACCATTTTTCTTAAACGTAACCGTTAAGTGAAAATTGAGACTATGAACATGTATGTATAACTACCTAATAGAAACCGTATTTTCATTTTATTTCTACATTTTACTATCGGTGTCCGGTTCTCTCCAAGCGAATTCGTTTACTTAGAACCGGGACTGTCTCCCATGTACATGTCGAGTTTATATTATGTTATACACAAATTGTTTTGTTTATTCGTGTACTTCTCTTTCACTCGATGTTTTTTTTTTTGAACCATTATGTTGTTCTTAGTTTCATCAATCTAGAATCAATGCTTTATTTTGATTTCGAAATTTCAATTGTTCACTTTGATAAACTCAAGGTTGCTATCGGAACTTTTCTTTCACAAACTTAAATGGATTTTAATAATGTGATTATAGAATTTCGTTTATCCGTTTTATTTCAAATTATTAATTTATATGTTGTAATGTTCACTTCATTTCACCTCCATGTTACCGTTAATTGCGCTACATTCTTTCGGAGATTTCCATTTGTTAAACATCATGGTATTTTAATACTTAAAAGTTTCGTTTATCTAAGCTATTCTCGAACCCAATGCGTTATCAATTTACATGTTCATACTTCGTTGGTTAATGCTACGTTTACCTGCCACGTTATTCTCGACCCTATTATTTCAATTACATGTTATTATTCTAAATGCTTCATTCTTTAACTTCATTACCTCGTTTATTTCGTTTTTCAAATCATTTACTTGGTTTAGACTCGATGATTTTATTTACTTGACTTAGTGTTTTGCGTCGTCCTTGGTCTGAATGGTCTATCAATACGTTTTAGTAATGCTTACCCTTTAAATTCATTATTTTTTTTATTTTCAACGTTCTATATGAGAATTTTATGTAATTATAAAGTCCATGTCTTAAAACCACACAATAGAGCAAGTTATATGGACCATCCAACGATAGAGGTAATTATGGGTCGACACGTAATTATCAAAGTCCTCTCATGTAAAATATAATAAGTCCGGTTGTGTGAAATAACTCGGAACTTGGAATGATTTTTGGATAACGGGGCAAATACAATATGACAAGGGCATGGTGGATACGCCGCTGGAACATCCTATATATAAGTGTCCTTGTCATATTTCCTATTTGTGGCGTTCTTTCGGGTCATTCAAAGATCTATGTTATTTTATTTTAATTATGCATGTATAAAGTTTCTAAAATTTTCAACAACTCCGTTTATTAGTTGTTCTCTTTTAAATTATTTTTTTATTTTAATTTCGGGACGAAATTTCTAAAAGTTGTAAGTCCTGTAACATTCGTTACTTTTCAAACCCGAAAACCCGACCCATTTTAAATTTTCGGTTTTGTTTCTATTTAAATTCATATACTTTATTAATATTATTAATTAATCTCAATTTTCGTTATATGTATTTTATGTGATCATTTCTATGCAAATATACTTTTTACCATCCTTGTAGTATTGCATACTCATTTAAAGATTATTTATTCATGAACCTTTCCCATGCAAATCATTAGAATAAATCTTGGATTATTATTATTACCATCTTTTTCATATGTTATTTTTTTTATTAACTAATAAAAATAAAGCAATTAATGTTTTAATTAAATAAAATTTACTAAAAGAGTTAAAACACTTTGAAAACCTTTTAAACCATTTTAATTTTTGTTTTTAATTATATTAAATATGATTAATTTTTATAAATCTCATAAGACATAACTACTTCATATCTTCACTATAAAAGGAGGACAAATCCTCCATTATTTTCACACCTCAATCCACTATTTTCTTAAGATTGAAAGCACCAACAAGTAAGTTTTATGATTCCATGCATTTTATAGTTTTGTTTTGATTTAATGTTGAATATTCATAATTTGTTCTTCTTGATCATGTTACTTTTATCATAAAAATTTTATATTTTGATCTTAAAAATCATTATGATCATGGATATCCAAAACAAACACTTTGGTTTTTCTAAATCTTGGATCAAACCTAGTTATTGTGCAAGAACAAGCATGAATATATATTTATCTAAATCTTTTGATTTTTTGATCATCATAAATTTATATACTTTCTTTTAAATATAACGATATATAAAATTTTTTTTATTTAAAATATTTTACAATAGATATACTTCATATCTTTAAATTAATAATTTAGTAAATTAATTATTGTTTATGTTATTTCAACATAAACTAATATTTATAATTTCTTTAAAAGAATTTCATGCAAAACAATTAAGTTAATTAATTAGTAAATTAATTAATTATGTTGCTAGAATAAACATAAATTGTTATTAATATTGTTATTTAATCTTATATTAATAAGTTATAATTATTTATTTACAAATCATTCTTCAACTAATAAGCATCAAATGATTTATATAAACTTTATTCATTTTTGTTAAACTCATTACAAATCCCCAAGTCCCCATTTGCCATATGTTAATAAAATATATATATTAAAATTAATGCCTCATTCCTAAAACTAATATTATTTAACTTTTATAATCCCAATAGTTAGGCTTTAAATTTTGTATTTTTTTTAATTCTAGTTCATGACGTTCAATTGCTTCGATTTCATTTACGTACTTCCGGTTGTATTTCAAGTCTGTCTTCAACATCAAGGTGAGTTTCTCACAGCCCCTTTTTACTCTTTTAACTATTTTGGGGGTAGCATATATATCCTATCAAAAATTCAATTTATTTATTTATTATCTACAAACTACAATTCGCATCATGGACTTGTGTGTTTACTTGTTACTTGCTCAATTATTACGTGCATGGATTTCTTCGATAAGTATGATCATACGCCCCCCTTTGCACCCATGGACCATTTGTTTCTGGTGGAAAAGGGACTCCGATCTAAGTACGTTGGTGCACAATCCCAACTGGAAAAGACCTTCATTTATTCTTTACACTCATGGACCATTGTTTCTAGTGTAAAGAACCCTTATGTGATATTCACAAGTTTTCATGGAATTGTATGGTTTTTATATATTATTTTCAACTGTGTGAACTCACCAACTATTCAATTAGTTGACTTTATTTTATATATATATCCTACAGGTACTTTCGTTAGATGATGAATTGGCGAAGATACTAGAAGTTAGGTTATTTAAATAATAAACAAGAAGACATTTGTTTTGTTCCTTATTCTTTGTGTTGTTCATTTGAAATAACTTGTGTGCTTGATGCTTTGGAATGAATTAATGATAATATTGTCACTTAATAGTGTCACATGTGTTTTGAGCAATCTGTACGTCACACTCAGGCGTTTCCGCTTTAGCCAGGGTGTTACATCGGTAACTTTGATGGTCGAAAAATCGGCTTTTAAACGTAAACCAACACGAAAATTAGGGATTGTTTTAGAACAGCCCCTAAATTTACAAAATACTCATATATAACATAAGTTAATATATGAGAAAAGGACAAAATAACAAAACTTGGTCCTAAAAGGTTCTGTTTTGGATAAAAATCAGCTAAGGATAATGTATCCAAATCTGTCGAGTAAGGTATAGTGCTAACACGATAATAATGGTTGTATAACTGAGATTTTGATGAACACAAAGATTTGATCACGAGGGAAAAAAACCCTTAATTACGATAATCTTTACTTCAGTCAAAAACTAACAAGGTAATCTTTGGTCGAATTGCTTCGGTCAAGGATTAACAAGGTAATCTTTGGTCGGATGGTATGTGATTATAGTAATCTCCAGCACAAAAAACCCCCGGACGGTGAAAACTATCACCGTCAAGTTTATTAATAGTAAAAGGTGATTACAAGGTTGGAGTTGTTGATCAACAGTTACAATGAAAGCTACGTGTGTGTTTTCTGATGAGTTAGCAGCTAGAATACGAGTGTAAATGTGAGCGTGTGTATATGCCTAATGT
Organism: Bidens hawaiensis; assembly: GCF_021521415.1. Lineage (NCBI taxonomy): Eukaryota > Viridiplantae > Streptophyta > Magnoliopsida > Asterales > Asteraceae > Bidens > Bidens hawaiensis. The sequence continues at coordinate 50,124 of NW_027505264.1, read as the reverse complement.
TGATCATAACTCGGTTATATAAAGAAAAATAATAAGTAACTAACTAACAGCTATTCCTATAATCTCGCTAGTCTTCCACTCTTCATCATCGTGTGCTTTGACCACGTGCTAATAGCCGTTCAGTAACGAATTAAGTGGTGGACTAGGTCTAGGAACCATTGTTGATATTCAAACATCAGTCTTCATACGAAATTGTCCATTACTAGCTATACTGAATAAGGATCCTGTATCCATACTCCAGCTAGAGAATACTCCATGAGGATAATTGATGTCAGCATGTCCTAAAATTGTTATACCTGTCTAACACATCACCATACTAAATGCAATCATTAGTAAACAAATAATACCGAGGATCGTCGATCCTTTATAACCTGAAACATATCTCAAGGATAATCTATCCATAAGATAGTTAAAGATTAAGGATCCTCAGCATAAAATTCATGCCCTAACAATTGCCCCCAAAATGGCGGGTGATTGTGTAAAACAGCTGTCATTTTGAATTTCAAATCCCTGCTAAAAAGGTGATTAGACGTGTGTCAGGCGGTTTAATATCCACAAACCATAATTATACGCCGCCTATATATGCGATGATTATAACTCTTTTATAACCACAGATCCAGGCGTCTCTCAGGTATCCTTCTTTCCTCTTGTTTATTTTCCTTCAACATGTCGACTACTTCTGTACCCTCTTCGTCTTCTTCTTTCTATCATACTGACCCCGATGATCTTTATCCACAAGGCATTCTCCAAGCTCCCTCTTCCGAGACCTGTAAGTTCACAGATCCGGAAATCGATGAAATCCGATCACATTTTCCAGCCGATACAGTTTTCCGACCCTACAGCCCGTAGCGATAATATTTCGAAAAACTGGGTTTACTTTCCGGCTCAACCATTTTTGATAGGTTACAAGTATCCCTTTCCCGATTTCACCCAAAGGTTCTTCACCCTAACGGGAATTAGTTACATACAGACCATGCCGATGTTGAGGAGAACCCTTCATACCATAGAGAGGGTAACCGAAGAAGAAGGAGTCGAGTTCGGCCTAGCAGAATTAGCATACCTGTACAATCTTGTTACCCATGGTTCCAAACGCTTCTTCTTTAAATCGAAACCTCACCAAGAAATTCCTATTTTCAAAGTCACCCTTAACAGTACCTTCTGGAAAAACCAATTTTTCTTCGTAAGAAGGGATTCCATTCCGGGTGGAACTACCTTCCCAAAAAGTGGATACCAAAGGGTAGGATCTAGGATCCTTAGGTAACCCAGGTAGGATACTTTATTCTTCTGCTAATAATTTTTATTGCTTGTGTAGTTGAAAATTTCGATTTGCTGGCTGATCTACCTGGAGTTGAAGACAGAGTGAAGAAGTTCTTATCACTGGATCCTGCAATCAGAACCTTTCAAGCAAAGTTTATTGAAGCTTTTCAAGGATCAAACTCAGAGTCAATCATGTCAAGTAAGAGTAATAATTATTAGTATTAAAAAGTGTTAGAGTTGAAAACTTATCTGTCATTTGCTGTTTACAGGTGCTCCGAAATCAGGAAAGTCTGCTTCCAAGTTCTCCCTTAAGGATATCGATTTCATGTTTACCAAGAAAGAAACCCCGAAATCAACCCCTACGTCCGAGCCTCGTCCGATCACAACCCGAGCCAAGTCAGGAGCTAAGAGGAAGAAGAGTTCAGACCCAGAGAACCCCTTTGATGCCGAAAAGCAGATTCTGGAAATGCTTTCTACTGTAAGGATACTTTACTATTGTTACTTTATTATCCAAGTATCATCCCAAGCTTATCCTGATTTCTTTTATAGGCCATCAATTCTGCCCGAAGCCATTATGAGAAGACTGTTGCAGAGCATGAAGAGACCCTTGCTGCGATGAGATCTATGGCTGCTGTTAAGGATAAGGCCCTCTCAAAGATGACTAAAGAGAAGAGACAGATAGAGGAACATGATGCCGCACTGGCAGTTCAAATGCAGGACGAAATCAACCCGGCTACCGAAGAGGCGAAGGTCTTGGCAGCCAAGTCGGTCCTCGAGGCTAGGATCAAACTGGTGACTGAAGCCAATGATCCATCCTTTGAAAAATCTTCATGGGAAATCAATGAATGGAAGCAAGCCTTGATCGACTTGGGTGGAGGCGAGGATGAGGTTGAAGGTATGATGGTTGAAGCAGGTGAAGTAGGGACGAGCGGTGTGAAGGGTCAAGAAGAAGCTGAAGGAGAAAATGAGGCAACGGTGGAGGTGGAAGCAAATGCATGAACGGGCAATGAAGGATACAGATGACAAGGCCTAAGCCCATTTGATTTTGCTTTTATGATGTTTTTATGAACAATTACTATGGTCTGTAATAAACAGTAGCAACTAGGGTAAAGGATCCATGATCCTTAAGACAATTTGCGGGGGTGACAAAGGTGGAGGGATCCTCTGTTTGTGGGGATGAAGCCTTTGTTGCCCATGTCTTTTAATTTTCCTGCACTTATGAACTGTTAGTAGTACTTACTTAATCCGGATGGATGGTCCATCTTTTGCATGGTAAAGTCCGAGTTAAGAATTTTGGATAAGTCCATGTGGCTTATTTTAATTAATATAAATCTTTTAACTATTTGCATGTTGTTTATTTCTAAAAGTTTATTAGATATAACTTTGGAATTATTGATTGTTTTGAAAAATATTCTTAAGTAAAAGATTTCAGGATAAAAGATCCTTATGAAAATAACTTAGGATAGAATATCCTTAAAGAACAAACAGTAGGATAAGGTATCCTTAAAAGATGATAAACGTTATATAAAAGAATATCTTTAAAGGACAAATTTTAGGATAAAGTATCCTTAAAAACAGGTAAAAGATCTTAGTAATAAAATATCTTCAAAGAAGTAACTTTCTAACTTGAAATATCCAAAATTATTGCAATCAAGATAATACATAAATTCATTAATAGAGGCCATACCAGAAGGTCTAGGTAGACCTACGTTACCATAAGTACTGAACTCTCAATGATCCTTGAAGGAATAACTTTAGGATTCTGGTTCCTTAGAATTTTAATCCTCACAATGAACTTAGATAATCTGTTGCAAACAACTCATAGTGTTAGTGGGATTAAACCCATTAAGCTAGGGACAAACCCAAATAATAAACTAGGGGCAAGCCCGTGCAACTGGAGACAAGCCCGTGTAATCTGGGGACAAGCCCGTGATCTGGGGACAAGCCCAAAACTGGGGACAAGCCCAAATACGGATGTTAACTGGGGACTCGCCCAACCCGGGATTTATCCCAAACGAAGATAACGTGAAAACGTTATAAACCTTAGCTAACATTAAAATGTTAGAAACCTTTGTCTTGAGATAACGTGAAAACGTTATAAACCGGTGGTATGGTACGTCTACCATAATTCGTAGGATCCTCCATATAGCCAAAAACAACGAAATTGTCAGCCATTAAGCGTGTACTGGTCCCGCTGCCCCGGACTATACGTTGGATAACGTGCGCTTCAGGCGAGAGTGTATAAACTCTATTTATAGGAAAGGTGAAAACCTTTAAACCTTAGAGGATATGACCATCGGGGGTCATACCCAAACGTGGGCTAAGCCAAGGGAAATAAGATAGTACCTTGAATGTAAAGGAGAGGTGGCTAACCTCTTGACTATTACACATCTCAATAATACCCTGCATTGATACTTAAAACTTGGAAAAGATATAATGTTAAGAATACGTTATCCTTAAATTAGTAATAAGAAATTGAAAAGGATAAGTAATCGGATAGATATTACCAATTTCGAGGATCCTTGATCCTTTAAAGATAATGTATCCTCTCAGGATATTGGATCTTGATCAGAAAAAATACTTCTTGAGGTGGATAGCATTACATGCTCTTGGTAGTATTTTGGAAGGCTTTCCTCAAGACTAGATCTCCTTCTTGAAATATTCTTATCCTTATATTCTTGTTGTATGCCCCAGCTACCCTTTGTTGATAAGTTCCCATTCTGATATTGGCTAGGTCTCTGAGTTCTTCAATAGTATCCAAGTCTTCAAGAAGGATTTCTTCATTGGTTTCAGGATCACGGATGCTCGTTCTTGCTGTAGGAACCACCATCTCTGTTGGGATTACCGCTTCTGATCCAAACACCAATGAAAAGGGTGTTTGGCCTGTTGCATTCTTGGGTGTTGTCCTATCGGCCCAAAGAACATATGGTAGTTCCTCGGCCCACTTTCCCTTCTTAGATCCTAGCTTTTTCTTTAAGTTGTTGATGATGATCTTGTTGCTAGACTCCACTTGACTATTAGCTTGAGGATGCACTGGTGTTGAAGTAATCATCTTTATGCACCAGCTGTCACAAAAGTTAGTTGTTCTTTTCCCAATAAATTGGGAACCCGTTATCACATATAATCTTAGAAGGAATACCAAATCTAGTTATAATATTCCTTTTAATAAAATATATAACTTCCCTTTCTCGAACTTGTACGAATGCTTCTGCTTCAATCCATTTAGAGAAGTAGTCCGTCATGGCAAGCATAAATACCATTCCACCTGGTGCCTTTGGCAGCTTCCCAACAATGTCCATTCCCCATTTCATGAAAGGCCATGAAGAGGATATAGAATACATTGGTTCTGCTGGTTGATAAAGGATATTTGCATGCCTTTGGCAGGCATCACACTTCTTCGAATACTCTACTGCATCCTTCTTCATTGTTGGCTAAAAATACCCCGTTCTAAGTATCCTGGAGAATAATGCCCTTCCTCCTGTGTGGTTTCCGCAATATCCTTCGTGAAAGTCTACTATTTGGATTTCAGGATCCTTGATGCACCTCAAGTATGGACCTGCAAGAGATTTTCTATATAGCATATCATCAAATAAAATGTATTGTGATACCTTGAGTTTGAAGGATTTGGGATTCCCGGTAGCTGGAATTTCTCCAGTTTGAATGTAATTTTTTATTGGGAGGATCCAGGATCTCTGACTGGTTGAGGATAATGATCCCAAAGTACAATCTGCTTATCACTTGTTATTTCCCCAACTTCTTGCTCTCCTATTGCTGGTGAGAGTATGTGGATAATTGGGATTTTCGTATCTTCTGGAATTTTCAAACATCAAGTTGTTAGGACCTGAGTCGCTATGCGAACACTTAACACAAGACTGAAATCAAGCTAGAGTGGTTTATGAATCAGTCATCAAGGATCTTAGCCAAACGGTGACCGGCTACGTAAGCACTTTGGGCGCAGGTTTCTCGATCGGACTTGACTCATCATATGTTTACTGTGGGCTTAGACGTTGATACCTGTGCCTACTTCACCGCAGCTACCATGATCATAGCTGTCCCCACTGGAATCAAAATCTTTAGTTGGATCGCTAACATGTGGGGGGGTTCGATACTGGGAAAAATCATAAATAAAATAAAAAATCATAAAGCAAAAAAAATTTGCTAAGGCGTCTACCCCAGCATTTTCCTCTCTTGGTACATGTACTATATTAAACACTTCGAAGGATTTTGCTAATTCCTTCACAATTTCTAAATATTTGATCATATTTTCACCTTTTACGGTATAAGAACCATTAAAGTGGTTAGTAATAAGTAAAGAATCCATATAAACCTGAAGATACCTGATCCTCATTCTTTTGGCTAAAAGTAAACCTGCTATGAGTGCTTCGTATTCTGCCTCATTGTTGGTAGCTTGAAATGCACATGCAATGGACTGGGGTATTATGTCCCCCTGTGGCGATTTCAGTAGTATGCCCAATCCCGTTCCTCTTACGTTGGATGCTCCATCTGTGAAGAGGATCCAAGGATCCTTGGTTACATCTAGTTAGTGAACCTCTAGATCGGCTTCTTTCTGCATGTCACTGCTAAAATCAGCCACAAAATCTGCGAGTGCCTGCGATTTGATAGCTGTTCTAGGCTCATACTGAATGTCATATGCACTCAGCTTTACAGCCCACTTAGCCATCCTACCTGACAATTCTGGTTTTCTGAGAACGTTCTTAACAGGATAATTAGTTCTCAAAATAATTGTATGAGTCTCAAAATAATGTCTTAATTTAGTAGAAGCCATAATTAAAGCAAGGATTAACTTTTCTAGATGAGAATACATGGCCTCTGCGTCTAAAAGACTCTTACTTACATAATACACTGGGTGCTGTTCACCCTCGTGATCTTTGACGAGGACGGCACTTACTTCATTACCTAAGACATCTAAGTATAGATATAAGGATTCTCCATCTACAGGCTTCACCAGAGCTGGAGCTGAGGATAAGTAATCCTTCAAGGTTGTAAGTGCAGCTTCATGCTTTTCCGTCCACTCAAATTTCTTATTCTTCCTAAGGATATCATAGAAGTCCTTGCACTTTTCGGAGGATCTTGAGATGAACCTGTTGAGAGCGGCTATTCTTCCTGTGAGTCTTTGGACATCTTTTGCGTTTGCAGGAGACTTTAAATTGAGGATGGCTTCAATCTGCTCGGGGCTTGCTTCAATTCCTCTTTTAGTCACCATATATCCTAGAAATATTCCAGCCTTAACACCAAAGTGGCATTTTGCCGGATTCAATTTCATGTTATATTGGTCGAGGATATTGAATGCTTCTTCAAGATCTCTGAGGTGATCCTCAGCTCTCTTTGACTTCACCACCATATCATCTATGTAGACCTCCATAGTCTTACCTAACTGATCCTTGAACATCATGTTGACTAGTCTTTGGTATGTTGCCCCTGCGTTTCTTAGTCCAAACGGCATAGCAGTATAACAGTATATGCCGGTAGGAGTCATGAATGCTGTATCCTCTTGATCAGATGGTTCCATCTGAATTTGTTTGAATCCAGAGGAAGCATCCATAAAGGTAAGCATTTCATGTCCTGCCGTTGCATCCACCATGGAATCTATATGTGGTAATGGGAAAGGATCCTTGGTACATGCTTTGTTTAAATCTGTAAAATCAATGCATACCCTTCACTTTCCATTCTTTTTTGAAACTACAACCACATTAGCCAACCATCGCGGATACTGAACCTCTCTGATTATACCGGCCTTAAGAAGTTTTTCAACCTCTTCTTGTATGATCTTGTTCCTCTCAGGAGCGAATTTTCTTCGCTTCCGATGGACGGGTTTAACAGATAAATCAAGGCCTAGTTTGTGAGTGATTACCTCTTTTGAAATGCTTGTCATGTCTGAGTGTTTGAAGGCGAAGGTAGATATTCTTTGTCCCAAGAAGGATACTAAATCCTCCTCGATTTTGCTGGGGATACCAGATCCTAGGAACACCTTTACCTCTGGATCCTCAGGGTCCAATGATACTTCTTTAAGGTCTTTCTCCCTAGCTTCCAGCACGTCCCTAGGATGCTGCTGTAGTTGCTATGCTATAGTTTGTTTGGCTGTTGGCTTCATTGATGAAGAATAATAGTTCTTGGCCTCTGCTTGGTCACCAACTATCTTCACAACTCCCCAAGGGGTAGGCAGTTTGATGCATTGGTGATATGTTGAGGCTACCGCCTTCATTCCATGCAGCCAGGGCCTACCTAAAATAACATTGCAACAAGAAAGGTTATCAATAACACAAAATTTTTGGTATGAATTTAACCCTTCGATATAAATTGGGAGGTCGATGTCCCCCAATGTCTTCTTGGTTTCACCAATGAAGCCGACTAGCACTGATGTTCTAGGAATGATCTTTGAGTCTGGTATGTTCATCTTTTTGAGGACATCATGCTGGATAATGTTGACTGAGCTCCCTCCGTCTACTAGGATCCTGCCTACATAATGGTTAGCGATAAATAAAGTAACGATCAAACCGTCGTGATGAGGATCCTGGATGTTTACTTTGTCTTCCTCGTCGAAGAAGATCCTTTTGTCTGTTGTTAAGGTAGTGGATACTATCTGTTGGTCTCCGTTATCCATCTTGACTTCTTTGGCAAGTCTTTTTGCTGCAGAGAAGGAAGTTTCACAAATGTCTGAACCTCCAGAGATGAAATTCACCATTCGGACATCCAGCTCATCCTTCTGAGGATCCTAGATCTTTGAGTCGAAGAAGACTCTCCGATCAGTCACTCGAGTAATGGGGATAAGCGGTCTTTCATCGTCCAACTAGAATTCTTTTGTGGGCTTTTATTCTATGGCACACGAATCTTGAAACATTTCGTAATCTCTGGAGACAAAGTTGATCACATGAGCGTCTGGTGGTGGCGGCGTTGCTTTTTGTGGAAGATCTTCAGGATCCTGGATCCTGGATTTTTTCCTTCCCAAGAGTTCTTTAAAGTGACCCTTGCTCAGGAGGTTTCCAGTTTCCCTCCTCAAGCCGATGCATTCGTCTATTGTGTGGCCAAAGTCTTCGTGAAAGGCACACCACTTAGACTTATCTTTGAAGGCAGTAGACTTTTCGTTCTTTCGGGACCACCTTGCTTTCTCTCTTAGATCCTTCATGACGCAAATCAAGCCATGGGTATCTACGAAGAAACAGTACTTGGAGATGCATGGATAATCTTCATCATCCTCTCCTTCTTCAACGGCTCGTACGTCTTGGTTGTTGAACTTGTTATATGGCTTCGTGTTGTTGTTCTTGTAGGAGGATCCTTTATTCTTGACAGGGAATTCTTGTTTTGTTTGATTCCCTAGACAATCCTGGATCCTCTTGTCATCTTCCAGCCGTATAAATCTTAGTGCTCTGTTCCTTACTTCATCTAGAGACCTGCAAGGAGTCATCACAAGATCATTATAAAAGGGGGAGCCCCTCTGAAGTCCCATCTTGAAGGCCTCAACAGCAGTAGCCATGTCAAGATTAGGAATTTCCAGAGCTTCCCTACCGAACCTCGTAACAAAATCCCTAAGGGATTCATCACTTGGTTGGACAACTCGATAAAGATCACTAGTTAACTTCTCAAATTTCCTGCTACAGGAAAATTGACTGTTGAATAAGTTAACTAAGTGCGCAAAAGAAGTAATTGAAAAGCGAGGAAAACTTACCAGCCATTTTAATGCGGATCCTGTCAGTGTGGATCCGAATCCTTTGCATAAGCAAGCTTCCTTGAGTCTCTCCGGGATAGGGTTGATCTCCATCCTCTATCTGTATTGTGCTACATGTTCTTCAGGATCAGTGGTTCCGTCGTAAGTCTTCATGTTGGGGGTTTGGAACCACTTCGAGATTTCAGCATCACAGATAGGTGGAGCAAATCTGGATAACTTGTGGCTTCCCTCAGGTATCTCGGGAATCGGTCGTATCACCCCGGGAACACCGGATATCATATCCTTGAGCTTCTGTAGCTCTTTGGCCATAGCCTGGTTGATACCTGTATCCTGCATGGAACCGCGGTTAGTATCTAAGGATATAGGATCATACAAGTTACCTCTTTGCTGGGTGAAGCTCGGCATCCCGGATGAGTAGTTGGGATAAGAAGAATCTGCGATAGGAGTTGGTCCTCCAGAGTCTATGGTCTGCATGGGGATTATATCTCCTTCATGGACTTCGGAGGATCGTTGATGTTGGACTCCTGAAAATACTTGATTCAGGAAGAAGGATCCTTGAGGTTGGGTACTGTAGGATCCTTGAGGATACGCCCCAGTGGATCCTGGTAGAGGGATGGCAGATCCTTTTCGATAATATGAGGATCCTTGAGTTTGATGACCCATGGATCCTTGTTGAAAGTTAGATGACCTCGGAAGATCTAACGAGAATCCATGAGCCTGTTGACCCATGGACCTCTGTTGAAGGATCGATGATCCTGGCTGAAATAGCGAGGATCCTTGAGCTTGTTGACTCATGGACCCCTGTTGAAGGATTGATGATCCTTGTGAGAACTAAGCCATGGATTATAGACTGGTAAAATCCAGCATCCTGGGCATCAGGGGGGTGAGATCCTCTGCTGGCCTCTTATTCTTCTTGAGATCTTCTATCTCGCGAGGATCCTCTGGTTGGTCTTGTTCTACTGCTCCATGTATGCTTTAACCTGCGAAAACATAGATGAAATATCGCTATTAGTATTAACCACCAGCGTAGCAGCAGCGGTTTTTGAGCTCTGGAAGATTGGTAGTTGCGTCTTGCTTCCAGCAGCAGCAGTCCGTTGGGCTCCCGTGATTGGCGGAGGCATCGGTGGCAAAGTTCTTGATGAGAGAGGAACTATTGACGGCATGGTTGACGAAGCAGAGGTTGATTGAGAGGCCATTGATAGTGATATGGGTATGAAAAAGTCGAAAATTGATAGGAGTAATATGGATTATAGCACCAATTGCCCCACGGTGGGCGCCAAATTGTTTTGGATAAAAATCAGCTTAGGATAATGTATCCAAATTTTTCGAGTGAGGTATAGTGCTAACACAATAATAATGGTTGTATAACTGAGATTTTGATGAACACAAGGATTTGATCACGGGGAAAAAATCCCTTAATTACGATAATCTTTACTTCGGTCAAAAACTTACAAGGTAATCTTTGGTCGAATTGCTTCGGTCAAGGATAAACAAGGTAATCTTTAGTCGGATAGTATATGATTATAGTAATCTCCGGCACAAAAAACCCCCGAACGGTGAAAACTATCACCGTCAAGTTTATTAACCGTCAAGTGTATCCATACTCCAGCTAGAGAATACTCCATGAAGATAATTGTCACACCCTCATTTGGGGCCTAGGCGTATGACCACAAGTTGGTACCTGTTTTGTAAATATATCAGAGTTGCGGGTTTGTTTTAGCGGAAGTCATTTAGTAAAATATTATTATATTGAAAACTTATTAAAAACTCGGGTTTAATTGTCCGTTTGATATTTCAAATACATTTTTCTGGAAAACATAACTCTTTTATAATATTTCCAAATAAAAAATCTGAGCCACCAAATAGCATCTAATGACTATAACTCCAATCTTCTATTCCTTCTTGCTTGTCTGTTCTAACCTTTCTTGTTTCCCTGTAACATGGGTGGGAAAATACGTCAGCACATAGCTGGTGAATAACGCTGACTCTAAAATCTCTTTCAATACCTTTGTGAAACCAACAATAATACCTTTGTGACTACTTATTAGGCACCCAACTAAATTGGGATCAAATTACCCTAAGTACCTTGTACAATTAATTATATACACAATATCATTTCTCTGAACAGTCCCGTAGACCTTCAGAGGCATGTTGATGATACGCATGGCCTCGGGGAAATGCCGAGTCACCATGTATGTTTGGATCCAGACACATGTATACTCTTAATCAGAGTGTCCGTTTCTTATTATTGTACACAAAGTTTTTAAGGATTCGTAAATCCTATGCAAACATTCAGACTCATTATAAAAGGTTTGGGGCGTATTCACCTTTTCAGTTTATAATCAGCTTCTGATATTGATTCCTGTTTTCTGTTCTATTCTTCTTGTTTTGTTACCTCGGACCTATAGTACGAGAATAACATTTTGTATAAATAACTAGATCAACGATCTAGCTTTAGACCTTTAGTCTATTTCGTATAGCTTTAACCTTGATAAAATAATTTGTTTATATAAAACATTTGGACCTTTAGTCCTTTTCTTCATTTACCAATTATATGTTAAGTTTCTTCTTCAAGAAGAAACGTCTATACTGAGTTTCTTCTTCAAGAAGAAATATTAATTTCATAACTATAATCCCTTATATTATATTTCTTAGTCATAAAGAAATACTATTTTGACTATAACCTTTGCTTAAGAAAGATTATATTATACTTATTCGTAATCAAGGTTCAGCTATAACTTCGACTATAGTCTAAGCCATTTATAATAATAAAATAATAACTTAGGCAAAACCCCTAACCTCGCACGGGTATTCGGAGTTAGATATTCCTAAGTTTATACGGGCAGCACTTCTACTCTATATGCACGTTTCTCAAGGCATTCTTGATTCACCTTCCTTGGCACGCAAATCGAGGCAACGTTCGGATGTCACCGTGTCGTGCACGTAGTTCAAGACGGAATGTCGGGTTTCTTGAGTGGCACGTACTTCGAGGAAACACCGGTTATTTGGCATGAATTTCGAGGTTATGATTGTCGGGTCATTGGCACGCAAAACGGTGTTCGGCACGCAAACCGAGGTAGAGAGAGTGAAATTTTAGAGAGAGAGTGGTTATGGGTGAATGAAATGAGCCGGACCCCCTCCTTTTTATAGCTGATTTTGGATCCCATAGCGGTACGCGATGGGTCCTCTTCCTGACTTCGTCGCGTAGCGCGACCGATACATGGTCTGACACATTCTGCCACGTGTCCTGGTATGCTGCCACGTGTCACCCGGACGTGACACGTGTTCGTGTGTCATCACGGCCCATCGCGGTACGCGATGGCCGTCTTCTTGGACTCATCGCGTAGCGCGATGGGTCCCTGAATATTATTTTTCACTTTTAGCCCCTCGTCTTTGATAACTTGTCATTTCTAGGCTAATTCTCGTTGTCCAAAAATATGAGCGACTCGCGGCGATGCGAGCGTGCGAAGTGCAAAGTGCGCCATCAAAGCGCCACATTGCGCCCAACGCCCTTCGCCATCGCCATCGCCATCGCCATCGTCCTCGTCATCGTCCTCGTCCTCGCCCGTGCCCGTGAGGGTGCGCGTCAGGTGCTACGCACCCTCCGTTAGGACCACTTGGTGCTTGATATTCATAAAAGAATATAACTATGGAAGTTCTATCTCTTATAAAGAGCTTCCATTTCTTTACCACTTTCAATGTGAGATGGATTCCATCCTCCTTATGATGCAGTTTCGGAAGTGATCAATGGCTCGAGAGACTCATGATTAATCAAAGACGATAAAACGAACCAAAGGTTCAAAGAACAATGCTCTTATAATATAAAACTTAATCTAAAACTAATTAACAAAGAGACCCTAACACCCTATTTATAATAAAAGAAAAGGAGATAAACATGGACACAGGATAAACATAAAATAATCAAAGATAAACTAATAATAAAAATAGATTCTCGATGCTCCAGCATCATACTCCCAGTCTTCGAAAAAACTCGTCATCGAGTTTTGTCTTTGGACCAAAGCCTCCTGGGTCGAAAGGAACATCAACACGGTTCTTATCTATTTTAATCATGACCCGCCCAAACCGTTTAACTTCACGGGTCGACTCACTCGTTATCTCACCCGATTGTAAACTTGTACCGCCTAGGTCTATCGGGTTGCCGGTTCTCTCCACCTCCTTCTCCCCGTCTTCGGAAAAGACTCATCCTCGAGTCTTGAGAACGTCGAAAAAATCATCGACAACCTGAGATAAAAGACCGACTCCTTTGTTCTTGTTACTAGACAACTTGAAAATCTCTAAAAACAAACTTGAAAACTTCAAAGGCAAGTCATCAGGTTCAAAAGGAAAATCAACCCGATTTTTATTCAGTTTCATCAAGACCCGTCTAATTAGTTCAACTGCACACATCGTCTTGCCCGGTTCAGGACCCGTACCACCTGGGTCAAAGGGAACTTTCACCTGATTACTTTTCATCTGAACTCCTGATAAAATAGCCCTACTAGTCAAACCCAACATAATCTTCTTGGCATTCTGATTGGACCCCTTCATCAAAATTATGGGAAAGTTTATTATTAGCAATAAAGAATTTTCCATAAAATTGATAATCATCTCTAAATTGAATTCCCACATTTGTAGGATTTAAAGGAGAATATTTTATGCAATCTATAATATTAAAATTATTAGCATTATTATCGGTAAGTGTACCCGTAATTTTAGCAACTTTCCTCTTGTCATCAATTTGAAAATTTGACTTCATGCCAGATCCCATATTTTGCGAAAAATTGATTGGACATTCCAAAACCCATTCCACACCCCTAGCAACCACCGGATCACCACCAGTAATTCCAGTTACACCACCAAAGACTACAAAATCACCACCAAGAACCACCATAGATTCTTCTTCATCTCCATACTTGTCATATATGGGCTGAGATGAATAGATAAAATCATCACCGTAATGATACTCCTCCCCAGTTAAGTCATCTTCAAGGAAATCAATCCCGTCATAATATAAAACGGGATCTACCGATGAACAATACTGGTTTATCGGTTCGTAGAACCAGGGTTGGTGACGGCCAAACGGATGCTGCTCTCCGTCGCCACCTTCGTCCCAGACGACGGTGCTCAACTCGGTTTCTGCTTTGCGCATCTCCCGTTGTAACATGAGATCGCGAACTCGTATTCGGAGCCATTTGAGAACCAAAAGCTCTGATACCAACTGGTGCAGTTTCGGAAGCGATCAATGGCTCGAGAGACTCATGATTAATCAACGACGATAAAACGAACCAAAGGTTCAAAGAAAAATGTTCTTATAATATAAAACTTAATCAAAAACTAATTAACAAAGAGACCCTAGCACCCTATTTATAATAAAAGAAAATAAACATGGAAACAGGATAAACATAAAATAATCAAAGATAAACTAATAATAAAAATAGATTCTCGATGCTCCTGCATCACCTTATTTATACCTTACTGGAATGTTTCCACTTTCTTACATCTTCCAATGTGGGATGGAATTTCTTTCATGTAAGTAAACTTAACTTTAGGAAATATTTTTATTTCCTTATTTTTCTTATATTTCTTTATTTAATATTTTCTCATGTCTTGTCTTGATATTATTTTTGATCCCTCAACTTTCCTAAGTTGTCAAATTTGGATCAAAATTTTGGGGATGTTACATCCTCCCCACCTTAGAATGAATCTCGTCCTCGAGATTCGTTGGTTTAAGAGTGAATGGTTCTTACTTTTTTATTGTTGATTAGATTCTATCTAATCGGGTTCTTGTTGTTATAATCTGTATGTAGAATGACTAGGATTTTGTTGCTAACTTACATCTTTGAATGATGTAATCAGTCAATAATTCAGAATATCATTAGTAAATATAAATTTCGAAACACATTGATCAGTTGTGTTTAACTATTTACCTTACCGTTATGTATTCTAAACATTTACTGATGTTAACTACATTGTTGTTTTGATTCAATCTGTTGAATCTATTCCACTAAGTTGTTTAGATTCAGTCTATCGAATCCATTCTATCCTTGATCTTGATCAATGACGTTCTCTATATTCTAACAGTACTCTTTGTACTTTAATTTCATTTGCTATACTTAGCTATTGTATTCTCTTGAATGTCTTCAAGCTCTTTTTATTTGACTTTTTGATCAACCTTACTAGGTAGGTAATAATATTCCATCAGTTGTATTGCTTAAATGTCTTGTGGTCAATAACGAACTTCTTTCGTTAATATACTGACCTTGTATATTTAGATATTTTCTAACATTTGGTATATCATCCTCCTAGATGATAACTTTTCTCAACGTTTTCTTGTTCTAAGTTTCGCATGAACTTTTCAATAATTGAACCTCTTGATTGTTCTTTAGAGGTAACGAATATAAGCATTCTTGTGTATTAACACGATCTATATTCTAATATTTCATTTATAACTTAGGGACTTAAATACCCTTCTTTGATTACAAAACTTCTCGTTTAAGAACGAGTTACAAATATACAAAAGTTAGATAATCTATCTTGACATTTCTTTGATATGATCTTGTCGTTCATTAATCTTGATTAGCTTTTCTTTTCGGGCATTCAGTAATAAAGTGACCCGTTTCTCCACACGTAAAACATACTCCTAGCTTCTTACGAAATTCATCTATTGTGTGTCCTGCTCTCTTGCAGTATGCACAATTGTTTGAATTTTCTAGTCGACACTTCCCAGTATGTTTTCTTCCACAAGTCTTACAAGCTGACTTGGGAGTAATTTCTTCTTTCTCTAACTTCTCGGAACTTTTTGGTTTCTTGGCTTCTTTGTCTCTTTCCTTTTCTTCTTCTTGATTCCTTATCATACTGTTGATTAAATATCCGGCCAATTCCATAGCCGATTCAACTGTTTCTGGCATATGGGATCGTACCATGTCTCTTATTTCTCTTGGTAACCCATATATATAACGAGTTACTTTATTATATTCTGGAGTTACTAGATGTGGAACCAATCGGTAGTACTCTAGGAATTTAGTGTTATATTCCCTAAGATTTGTGCCAATGACTTTGTGATTCCATAACTCGGTTTGAATTCGATCCATCTCATGAGTTGGGCAAAATTTCTTTAATATTAGACCTTTGAATGTTTCCCAACTTAAGTTATACATTGTTTCTCGACCCTTGTTTTGAATTAGGGTGTTCCACCATTCAAGAGCTTCTCCCTTGAACATTTGTGAAGAATACTTGATAGCTTCTTCACCGGTGCATTTGCTTATGGTGACGATTGATTATTGTTCTTCTAGCCATCTCATAGCGCCTATACCATCCGAGTCTCCATGAAATTCTTTAGGATTGTAAACTTTAAAGTTCTTAAAGTTACATCCTTTTTGAATCTTACGTTTCTTTCGTTTCTTGTTCCTTGGGTTATTATTAGCTGTAGAGCTATCACAAGTTTCTTCCTTTCTTGAAGAAACAGATTTACTTCGACTCTTCTTGTTAGATTTTGGTCGACTTTGACTCGTAGAAAAGTCTTTCATAGCTTCCTTAATCATCTTTTGAATTCCCTCTTTATATTGAGCGGGAATTTCATTATCTTTATTATTAATGTTTTCTTCTTTTTCAGTTTTCTTGGGAGGACTATTGTGAGAGTTTGCACTTTCTTCTCTTGACATACTACAATAAAATCTTTAAAACATAAGTCCAATATTCGAAGAATTCAAAACATATCTTTTATTTATCTTATTATAGTTACAAGAGTGCATATTATTTTTGTTACAATTATACTCTCTACAATTACTAAGGTTCTATTTCTTCCAGCGGATGACAAATTTCTTAATCTTGCTATCTTTCTTGCAAGTCTCCTTCTCTTTTTCTTCCACTTCTATTTCCTTCATTGTTTACTCATTTTGAATATGAACAAAGTAAGGATCTTGAGTTGCCGGGAAATTAAAATATTCTTGTTCGTGAGAATATTCTTCCGGATAAGTCATTACTTCTTTTTCCTTTGGCATCATTGTTTCCTTGGATCTACTTGATACGTCTCCATACGTATTTTGATTTTGAATAATCCGAGCTAGTGGAATGTTAGAATCGAATGAATCTGAATCTTCCTCCATTTTTGTTTGGCATGTACTTTCATCGCTAGATATAGGGATTGGGAGAAAAGACGTTCCCATAAATCCTATTCCTTTGCCAAATCGAGGCTGACATGATCCTTGGCTAGATTGAGAATCGGACATCTGCGCGAGTTTTTAAATTTTAGGGATAGGTAGACGCTCCTATCTTATTTGTTATATCTTATCCGTATTTAGTTTTGAATGATTTCTAGATACTTTTCAACTATTTATCTTGTTTGCTTGAATCAATATTCATATAATAAATTTTTCAAAACTTATCCTTAATCGAAGCCTAGGTATAATTAAATACCTAATTTGCTAAGATTGATGGCTCTGATACAAACTTGTCACACCCTCATTTGGGGCCTAGGCGTGTGACCACAAGTTGGTACCTGTTTTGTAAATATATCAGAGTTGCGGGTTTGTTTTAGCGGAAGTATTTTAGTAAAATATTATAATATTGAAAACTTATTAAAAACTCGGGTTTAATTATCCGTTTGATATTTCAAATACATTTTTTTGGAAAACATAACTCTTTTATAATATTTCCAAATAAAATATATGAGCCACCAGATAGCATATGACTATAACTCCAATCTTCTATTCCTTCTTGCTTGTCTGTTCTAACATTTCTTGTTTCCCTGTAACATGGGTGGGAAAATACGTCAGCACAAAGCTAGTGAATAACGCTGACTCTAAAATCTCTTTCAATACCTTTGTGAAACCAACAATAATACCTTTGTGACTACTCATTAGGCACCCAACTAAATTGGGATCAAATTACCCTAAGTACTTTGTACAATTAATTATATACACAATATCATTTCTCTGAACAGTCCCGAAGACCTTCAGAGGCATGTTGATGATACGCATGGCCTCGGGGAAATGCCGAGTCACCATGTATGTTTGGATCCAGACACATGTATACTCTTAATCAGAGTGTCCGTTTCTTATTATTGTACACAAAGTTTTTAAGGATTCGTAAATCCTATGCAAACATTCAGACACATTATAAAAGGTTTGGGGCGTATTCACCTTTTCAGTTTATAATCAGTTTCTGATACGGATTCCTTTTTTCTATTCTCTTCTTCTTGTTTTGTTACCTCGGACCTATAGTACGAGAATAACATTTTGTATAAATAACTAGATCAACGATCTAGCTTTAGACCTTTAGTCTATTTCGTATAGCTTTAACCTTGATAAAATCATTTGTTTATATAAAACATTTGGACCTTTAGTCCTTTTCTTCATTTACCAATTATATGTTACGTTTCTTCTTCAAGAAGAAACGTCTATACTGAGTTTCTTCTTCAAGAAGAAACATTGATTTCATAACTATAATCCCTTGTATTATATTTCTTAGTCATAAAGAAATACTATTTTGACTATAACCTTTGCTTAAGAAAGATTATATTATACTTATTCGTAATCAAGGTTCAGCTATAACTTCGACTATGGTCTAAGCCATTTATAATAATAAAATAATAACTTAGGCAAAACCCCTTACCTCGCACGGGTATTCGGAGTTAGATATTCCTAAGTTTATACGGGCAGCACTTCTACTCTATATGCACGTTTCTTGAGGCGTTCTTGATTCACCTTCCTTGGCACGCAAATCGAGGCAACGTTCGGATGTCACCGGGTCATGCATGTACTTCAAGACGGAATGTCGGGTTTCTTGAGTGGCACGTACTTCGAGGAAACACCGGTTATTTGGCATGAATTTCGAGGTTATGTTTGTCGGGTCGGTGGCACGCAAAACGGTGTTCGGCACGCAAACCGAGGTATAGAGAGAGAGTGAAATTTTAGAGAGAGAGTGGCTGTGGTGTGAATGAAATGAGCCGTACCCCCTCCTTTTTATAGCTGATTTTGGATCCCATCGCGGTACGCGATGGGTCCTCTTCCTGACTTCGTCGCGTAGCGCAACCGACACGTGGTCTGACATATTCTGCCACGTGTCCTGGTATGCTGCCACGTGTCACCCGGACGTGACACGTGTCCGTGAGTCATCACGGCCCATCGAGGTAGGCGATGGCCGTCTTCTTGGACTCATCGCGTAGCGCGATGGGTCCCTGAATAATATTTTTTACTTTTAGCCCCT
This sequence comes from Bidens hawaiensis, assembly GCF_021521415.1. Lineage (NCBI taxonomy): Eukaryota > Viridiplantae > Streptophyta > Magnoliopsida > Asterales > Asteraceae > Bidens > Bidens hawaiensis. The sequence goes on along the minus strand of NW_027505264.1, from coordinate 30,977 downwards.
CGTCTTTGATAGCTATTCATTTCTAGGCCGCCCAACGCCCTTCGCCTTCGCCTTCGCCATCTCCTTCGCTCAAGCCCGTGCTCGAGCCCGTGCCCGTGCGCGTCGGGTGCTACGCACCCTCTGCTAGGACCACTTGATGATATTCATAAAAGAATATAACTACGGAAATTCTATCTCTTATAAAGAGATTCCATTTCTTTACCACTTTCAATGTGGGATGGATTCCATCCTCCTTATTTATACTTTAGTGGAATGCTTCCACTTTCTTACATCTTCCAATGTGGGATTTAATTTCTTTCATGTAAGTAAACTTAACTTTAGGAAATATTTTTATTTCCTTATTTTTCTTATATTTCTTTATTTAATATTTTCTCATGTCTTGTCTTGATATTATTTTTGATCCCTCAACTTTCCTAAGTTGTCAAATTTGGATCAAAATTTTGGGGATGTTACAATAATTGATGTCAGCATGTCCTAAAATTGTTAGACCTGTCTAACACATCACCATACTAAACGCAAGCATTAGTAAACAAATAATACTGAGGATCGTCGATCCATTATAACCTGAAACATATCTCAAGGATAATCTATCCATAAGATAGTTAAGGATTAAGGATCCTCAGCATAAAATTCATGCCCTCACAGGTTCGTGTCGCGAAACCGACACGAAAAAGTTAAAAAGTTGCTATCTTAAGAAAATATTAACAAAAATGAAAAAAACATATATTTGTAAAATAACTTATAAAATTTGACTAATATATATGTAACAAGTATTTTTCAAGATTTAAAAGTTATATTATATACGAAAAGTCGAACGATTCGTTTTAAACGTGAAACCGACAAAACCGACAAGATTCATTAAAAACAATAAATTAATATTTTCTTAAAACTTCCAACAACAGAAACTTAAATTATTTTATTATATTTATATATTTTAATTGTTTATTAATTTATTTAAACAATAGTTAACGAAAACGAATTATACGTATTCGTTAACCTAATAAGAACTTACTTGCTTATGTGTTTATGTACGTCTTTTGCTATTTCTTAATATGATTTGAAACATGAAGTATGATTTTTGCTATTTTTTTGCTAAAGGACGTCAATTGAAAAAATGTTCAAACATAATGGACGTCTTTTGCTATTTTGTCTACTTTAAAAAAAACTAATAAAAGTAACTTAATACAACACACGTTGAGGAGTGTTGACTATGCTGACAAAATATTCCATATTTTCTCTCGCAACTCATCTTTCTCATACTTAACTTATCTTTCTCAAACTTATTTGTATTTCAAAGAAATTTAGATCATTAAAATTTAGAACCTAATTCCTCTCCTTTTTCCACTTTGCTTGTATTGTTTGTTGGGATTTGTAGTTCGAGCGGGTAATTAGATTTCGTTTGATGGTTCTATAAGGAATCCTAAGAAAGATAGGTTATATAAAATAAATAAAATAGTGATAATTAAAGTAAAAGGATTTTTGATTGGTCCGTGATGTAAGGATGAAAGAACGTGCTTTAAGTGTTTTATATTGTGTGTTTTACTTGTTTATATGTATCGAACACAAGTACTTTGATTGATTTTATATTTACAGGTAATCGGAGCTTAAATGAGCTAATTTGGAGCATTTAGGATGGAGTGGAAATAAAAGTAATGATATATGATATGATAGAAAGTTGAAATACGAAGACGTGGCTGCAAACGGGGACGAAAACGGAGTTGAATGAAGATTTTATGAAGAAAACACTGTTTTGGTGCTATACCCGCCATAAGGCAGTGACCAGAGGCTGTAGGCTACGCCCAGGCCATAGACTACAGTGGCCAGGCCGTAGGCTACGGCCGGGTCTGAAGAGAAATCGTTTTTTTCTTATTTTTCTTCCATATTTAAGCCCAATTAAACCCTATGTCGAATATCCTTCATACCTTAACATCTTTGGGCGATTTTGGGGTCATTCTCCACCATATTAACACCTCTCAATCACCAAATCATCAATGGTTTAATCCTTCCCACCCATATTTGAGTCAATCGTGATGCAGAGGCAAGGCTAAACCACTTGTGATGTAACTTGCGTCTTTTACCCTATAAAATTTGAGTCTAATATACTAAATTAATAAATATAAGGACCAAAAATGAAAAAACTTCACCCATCACGATACGCGACGGGGAAAAAATAAGCTCATCGCGTAGTGCGATGGACTTGCACAACAACCCAGAAATGGGCGGCGTAGCGATACGCTACAGCCCAAATCATCAAGGTCATCATGTATCGCGATGACCATGCTGAGTCACTGGACACGTGTCCAACCACGTGTCAACACGCGACACGATATGACAGGCCACGTGTCACCATCAGATGAGGCGGCGCTAAATTTCGGCATCGTGATACGTGAAGGGGTAAGAGGAACCCATCGCGTATCGCGGCGGGTACCAAAGTTCGCCTATAAAAGAGGGTGACGGGCATAGAACCCATTCATCCCAATTTCACCTCCATTTTTACACACATAGCCTACGGAAACGTGCCCTATTGGCGTGACGAGCCGACGTGCCATTTTCTCGTGGTTTGTGCAAGAAACGAAGTTATAATCAAGCTAGCAATCATACAATCGAGTAGATCAAGATCCTGCATTTTTCTTATTATCATTCTAAGTATCCGATCTAAGGTAGGAGTTATGTTTAAGTTACTTAAATTATAGCTTAGACAATCAATCGAGGCAATGGCCTTTAACCTTGAAAGTATTTTGTAAACATACACATTCATAAACAAGTTTTCATAAACGTTACTTCATAGCAAAGTAATATTAACCAAAAATATAATTTGACGGGCATGTAATAACTGTAAGGGTGATATCACTAGTAGTAAGTTTCTTGCCTAAGGAAAAGTAATTCGTAAAAATCCCAATCAACCAAGGGACCCGTTTACTTACCTGGAGAAACTTACCAACGTGTTATAACCTATTAAGCCAAAGCATGCTACATCAAACGTCACATAAAAACTAAGAGTTTTCATTCACAATCAAAGATAAACGATTTCAAGGTTAAGCTTAGCAAACATAGCTTAATCAAAACATCATTCAAGTATTTATACAAACCTATTTATGTATAGGTTGAATATCACTCACAATCAATCAATCAGTCGAGGTTTCCAACACCGACGGTACAGGTGAATACGTTAACCTTATTAATCAGTCAAAACATATTTATACTCAATAAGATGAACGGGTTTGTGTCTTAACGAGTCAGTCAATATTTACATGAGATTATGTGATATCTAAAACGCTATAATACAAAGTAGAAAATAAAATCAACTCAAACCGAATACACATGTGTCTGGATCCAAACATAACCATTCAGCCTAATCATTCAAAGGCTACATGGCCGCGGGCTAATGGTCATAACTAGTTTCCATTAAGGGTTACGTGGATCGGGAATAATTGTGTGTGTAGGGCAGTGGTACATAGACCGAAAGTAGAAATGCTTCCGCTGAGCTTGTAGAGAAAACTATATTTGTATTGTAATGACATTCAAATGTTTTATAGAGTCATACGTGTTCACCAACATATAGCTGACGTATTTTTCCAACCCATTGCAGGTAATTAAGCATAAGTAGCGTTAGCAAGGATTAGAGTCTTAATGGAGATAGAAGCACGTACAAGATGGCTCCGTTTTTTATACTAAAATCCTTGTAATATGAAACATAAATTTTGTAAACTAAATACTTGGGTATTTAATTCCCAAGTAAATTTTCAATGTAAATTAATATTATATTCAAACCTAAAGTCTTCCGCTAAAATTAACCCATAACTCTGATATATTTACAAAACAGGTACCAACTTGTGGTCACACGCCTAGGCCCTAAGTCGGGGTGTGACCGGTTGGTATTAGAGCCATCGGTTTCAGCGAATTAGGTATTTAAACATTAGTACCTAAGCTTTAACCTTAAAGTTATTGTTATCATTATTATTTGTAGGGATAACATATGATTGGTAAACTTCTTATCCCTAAATATTAATTAAGTGCAGATGTCTTACGTTAACTACCTTGGTCATAGACACCGAGTGGCATTCCAATCAAAACCTACATTCAACTACGAACCATCCGATATGGAAAGTAGTAATAGTTATTATACAAGCTTTTTCAATCACAGTCAACCGATCATTCCGATGTTACCCTATGGGAGCCAACCCATGTATCTCCCAGGAAGTCAACAATGCCCAATCAAATTTCTGACAACACTGCTGACAACATTCCTCAGTACCACTCATCTGAAATTCTCACTTACCATCCTTCCGAGGAACAGGAAGTGCAGAGTAAGATCAAACAGGAGACTGAATCAGAGTCATCTAGCTGGATGAATTGTCAGCCTGATCAAAGGAGATGGCAAATCGGATCACCACCATCGAAGTATCAATACCAAATCCCACCGACCACTGCAAAACCAAGCCGTAAACCAAATATGAGAGTCATCCTGCCATAAAAAAAGAGATTAGTTCAATCACCAATCAAGAATCCTTATGAATCGGAGGAAGAACCCGAGGAAGAGGAGGATCCCGAGGAAGAAAATGAGGAGAACGAAAATCCTTATTTTCTCCGTATGTTGGACCAAGACCTTCCATATCACAACAAGCTAAAGAGATCCGTGAAGAGGCAAACCTGATCGAGGAATTTTATACAAATAATATACCTGATGAGGAAATGAATACATACGTTGCAAATCCACACCACTATCCACAAGAGAACGCTTATCTCTTCCCAGTTGCATCCGCACCAACGGGATACCCTAACCCGCCAAATTCAGTGATGGATGAGCTAAGGAATGAGAAAGTTGACAAAAAGAGAATATGAAAGAAAATAGTTAAGAAATGTGACAATATGAAGAATCTTGTTAAAAAGTGGATTAAGGATTAGGAATCGTTGTTACGTACTGTTGTTAACTGTTATGTTTTCTTTGTATGATAAATAATGTATTATAAAGAAAGTCTATCTTTTCTCTGAATTTTGTTTTATTCATGTAACAGCATGTCTAAAGCCAACAGTAATCAAGAAATTCAAATAAATAATAAAGAAAATACCGTTGTAGAAAACATAAACAACGATAAAGAAAAGACAATAGCAGAAAACATTCAAGCGATACCGAAAGACTATGTGCTCGGAATTCACGATTTGATAAAAGAAGATGTAACACCACTCTATGAGTTAATTAAAAATGATCCAATTCGAACCGCCTCTCATTCTAATAAAAGGGCGAGTCGAAGTAAAAGTGAAACCGCTAACTCTAAAAGAGAATCAAAAGGAGAAACTGAAAAGAAAGAAAGTAAGAAGAAAGAAAGTGGGAAAAAGAAAGAAGCAAGCGATGAAAGCTCCACAGCAGAAAACGACTTACGTGATAAAACCAAGAAGTTAAAAATACACGAGGGTTGTGATTTCAAAGTGTTTAAGGTTTATAACCCCAAAGAGTTCCATGGGGATAAGGGACCGATAGTTACCCTCCAATGGTTGGAGGAAATGAAATCAATTATACTGATAAGAAAGTGTACGGAGAGTGAGAAAGTGCAATATACCTCACAGATGTTCAAGGGGGAGGCATTAGAATGGTGGAATACCCTGATCGGAATTAAGGGTAGAGAAAGTTTATACAATCTGGACTGGGCACCAACCTCAAGGAATATAACACTAAATTTCTTGAGTACTGTAGAATTGTCCCTCACTTGGTCACTCCTAAAATTAACAAAGTGACGCGCTATATCTACGGATTGCAAATAGAAATCCGTGACTTAGTCCGTTCACATATGTCGTCTTCGACTGAATCTGTTATGGAGTTGGCCGGGTATTTGATGGATGGAATGATAAGGAATCGGGATGAGAAGAAGAAGGATGATGGCAAGACGCCAGTTGGAGGAAAATTTAGGAAAAATGAGAAGAAACGGGAAGGGGCGTTTGTGTATAGTCTCCCTATTTGTAAGTCATGTGGTAGGAGACACTTTGGAAGATGTCTTCGACCAAACAACACGATTATATATAATTTTTGCAAGAGACTGGGTCATGTGGAAGCAGACTGCACGAGGAAAGCAAAGGTATGTTTTGATTGTAGGGAAAGGGGGCATTTTAGCAATGAATATCCAAAGAAGAAGCCGACGACAGTGGCAGCTGGTGCAAGTGGCAGCGGTACCAAGACCGATGCCAAGAAAGGAAACGCTCGTGTCTTTATGCTAGACACCCAGAAGGCAGCTGATATACCGGACGTGATCACCGGTACGTTTCCTATTAATAATGTTTATGCTAGAGTTTTATTTGACTCAGGTGCGAACCAAAGTTTTATAGATTATAAATTTTGTAGTCTATTAAATGAGCCCTTAGTTAAACTAGATAAACATTATGAGGTTGAAACTGCTGATGGAAGTGTAAGTCAAATAACCGAGGTGTTAAATAGTGCGACAATTTCATTAGCCGATCACGTCATGCTTGTACGATTGTTACCCATGGCATTGGCAGGTTTTGATGTAGTGTTAGGTATGGACTGGTTATCATCTAATCAAGCCAATATCTTATGTAATGATAAGGCAATTGGCATTCGAACATCTAACAATAAAACCATTCGTATCACCGGAGACAAAGAAGCAGGAAGGGTAGGAATCATTTCTAAGATAAAAGCAAGTGGTTGCTTAGGTAAGGGATGCCTTGAATTCATGGCCTACGTAACCAAAGAACCCGAACCCAAGAAGATGGAGGAGGTGCCAATCGTGTCTGAATTTCAAGACGTATTTCCTGATGAGTTACCAGGAGCCCCGCCAGAAAGAGAGGTAGAGTTTAGAATCGACCTCATACCGGGAACTTCACCAATAGCTAAGTCTCCTTATAGACTAGCACCCACAGAAACGAAAGAGTTAAAGAAGCAGTTGGATGAGCTTTCGGAAAAAGGGTTTATACGACCGAGTTCTTCGCCATGGGGAGCTCCAATTCTGTTCTTAAAGAAGAAGGACGGATCGATGAGAATGTGTATAGATTATAGAGAACTAAATAAGGTCACAATCAAGAACAAGTATCCACTTCCAAGAATCGACAATTTGTTCGACCAGCTTCAAGGAGCAAGTTATTTTTCAAAGATTGATCTTAGATCGGGTTACCATCAGTTAAAAGTACAAGAAGAAGATATACCAAAGATAGCCTTCAGAACCCGATACGGACATTATGAGTTCACTGTGATGCCTTTCGGACTCACTAATGCTCCGGAAGCTTTCATGGACATGATGAATCGAATTTGCAAACCGTACTTAGACAAATTTGTTATCGTCTTCATTGATGACATTCTCGTTTACTCCAAATCCAAATACGATCATCAAATTCATCTCAAAATCATACTTGAAACCTTAAGGAAAGATAAATTGTACGCCAAATTCTCCAAATGTGAATTTTGGTTGTCCGAAGTTTAATTTCTTGGGCACGTTATAAATGAAAAGGGTATTCAAGTAGACCCGGCAAAGATAGAAGCCATTACCAAGTGGGAGAAACCCAAGACACCGACTCAAGTCAGAAGTTTCTTAGGCTTATCCGGTTATTACCGAAGGTTTATTCAAGACTTTTCTCGAATAGCCATTCCATTAACTTCACTCACAAGAAAGACAATTAATTTTGAATGGGGACCGAGGCAAGAAGAAGCATTCGAAGCACTCAAACAAAAGTTAACTAACGCACCTATCTTGGCTTTGCCAGAAGGACTAGAAAACTTTACCATTTACTGTGATGCTTCGCACACTGGTATGGGATGTGTTTTGATGCAAGGAAAGAAAGTAATTGCTTATGCTTCAAGACAGTTAAAAGTTCATGAAAAGAATTACACCACACATGACCTTGAATTAGTTGCTATAATTTTCGCATTGAAATTATGGCGACATTACTTGTATGGTGTTAAGTTCATCGTATACACTGATCACAAAAGTTTGAAGCATATATTCGATCAAAAGGAATTGAACATGAGGCAAAGGCGTTGGATGGAAACGCTTAATGACTACGACTGTGAAATCGTATATCATGAAGGGAAAGCCAACGTTGTGGCTGATACCTTAAGTAGAAAAGAACATGAGAAACCAAAGAGAGTCCGACCTCTTAGATTGGAACTCAAAGTTGATTTAGCTAATCAGATCAAAGAAGCTCAGAAGTTGGCACTGGAATAAGGGAACATTAAAGCCGAAAAAGAGAATGGTACAATCGATCAATTAGTCAAAGGAAGTGATGAAATACTTAGACGCGATACAAGGATTTGGGTAACGATGGTCGGGAGTTTAAGAGATAAGATTCTAGAAGAAGCACACAAGTCAAAATATATGATGCATCCGGGAAGTGACAAGATGTATCACAATCTAAAAGATGATTACTGGTGGATTGGTATGAAGAAAGATATTGCTTTGTATGTAGCTAAATGTCTGACGTGTTCTAAAGTGAAAGCTGAACATCAAAATCCGTTAGGATTACTACAACAACCGTAAATCCCGATATGGAAATGGGATATGATAACTATGGATTTCATCATGAAGTTACCTAAAACTTCTCGCCAAAATGATGCGATCTGGGTTATTGTAGATAGACTTACTAAGTCTGTCCAGTTTATTCCGATACAAGAAACGTTTAATATGGATAAGTTAGCACACTTATATGTCAAAAACATAGTATCCTTACATGGTGTGCCGCTATCCATCATTTCTGATAGAGATAGTCGTTTTACTTCAAATTTTTGGTCAAGCTTTCAAAAGGAAATGGGAACTCGATTAAACTTAAGTACCGCATACCATCCCCAAACTGATGGCCAAAGTGAACGTACAATTCAAACCTTAGAAGACATGCTTCGTGCCTGTGTTATCGATTTAGGAGGAAGTTGGGATACCCATCTTGCTCTTATGGAATTCTCGTACAACAACAGTTATCATACGAGTATCCAAATGGCACCAACTGAAGCATTGTATGGGCGTAAGTGCAGAACACCTGTATGTTGGTCTGAAACAGGTGATAGTCAATTGTCAGGACCGGAAATTGTTCAAAGAACCACTGATCAAGATATACAAATCCGTGAACGATTGAAGGCAACAAGGGATAGACAAAAGAGCTATGCAGACGTTCGTCGCAAGCCATTGGAGTTTAAAGAAGGCGATAGAGTATTATTGAAAGTATCGCCTAGGAAAGGTGTAGTACGATTCGGAAAGAAAGGGAAATTGAGTCCACGCTTTGTAGGAATATTTATATTACTTGTAAAATCGGACCAGTTGCTTACCGATTAGAGTTACCCGATGAAATGAAAGGTATTCACAATGTGTTTCACGTATCCAATCTGCGCAAGTGTTTAGCCAATGAAACTCTTGCCATGCCATTAAAATATGTCAGAATCAACGAGAAGCTTAAGTTTGTAGAACAACCAATTCAATTAAAAGATAGCAGATCAAGTTCCTCAAGCATAAGCGTCTCAAGCTCGTAAAAGTTAAATGGGATTCAAGACGAGGACCCGAGTATACGTGGGAGCTCGAGTCAAAAATGAAGAATAAGTATCCCTAACTATTCCAATGTATCTTGAGGACGAGATTATTCAAAAGGTGGGGAGGATGTAACACCGCGTCTTTTACCCTATAAAATTCGAGTCAAATATACTAAATTAATAAATATAAGGACCAAAAATGAAAATTCTAAAAACTTCACCCATCGCGATATGTGACGGGGAAAAAATAAGCCCATCGCTTAGCGCGACGAACTTACACAACAACCCAGAAATGGGCGGCTTAGCGATACGCTACAGCCCAAATCATCAAGGTCATCGCGTATCACGATGACCATGCTGAGTCAATGGACACGTGTCCAACCATGTGTCAACACGTGGCACGATATGATAGGCCACGTGTCACCATCAGATGAGGCGGCGGCGCGATACCCGACGGGGTAAGAGGAACCCATCGCGTATCGCGACGGGTACCAAAGTTCGCCTATAAAAGGGGGTGACGGGCATAGAACCCATTCATCCCAATTTCACCTCCATTTTTACACACATAGCCTAGGGAAACGTGCCCTATTGGTATGACGAGCCGACGTGCCATTTTCTCGTGGTTCGTGCAAGAAACGAAGTTATAATCAAGCTAGCAATCATACAATCGAGTAGATCAAGATCCTGCATTTTTCTTATTATCAATCTAAGTATCCGATCTAAGGTAGGAGTTATGTTTAAGTTAGTTAAATTATAGCTTAGACAATCAATCGAGGCTATGGCCTTTAACCTTGAAAGTATTTTGTAAACATAACATTCATAAACAAGTTTTCGTAAACGTTACTTCATAGCAAAGTAATATTAACCAAAAATATAATTTGACGGGCATGTAGTAACTGTAAGGGTGATATCACTAGTAGTAAGTTTCTTGCCTAAGGAAAAGTAATTCGTGCAAATCCCAATCAACCGAGGGACCCGTTTACTTACCTGGAGAAACTTACCAACGTGTTATAACCTATTAAGCCAAAGCATGCTACATCAAACGTCACATAAAAACTAAGAGTTTTCATTCACAATCAAAGATAAACGATTTCAAAGTTAAGCTTAGCAAACATAGCTTAATCAAAACATCATTCAAGTATTTATACAAACCTATTTATGTATAGGTTGAATATCATTCACAATCAATCAATCAGTCGAGGTTTCCAACACCGACGGTACAGGTGAACACGTTAACCTTTTTAATCAATCAAAACATATTTATACTCAATAAGATGAACGGGTGTGTGTCTTAACGAGTCAGTCAATATTTACATGAGATTATGTGATATCTAAAATGCTATAATACAAATTAGAAAATAAAATCAACTCAGACCGAATACACATGTGTCTGGATCCAAACATAACCGTTCAGCCTAATCATTCAAAGGCTACGTGGCCGCGAGCTAATGGTCATAACTAGTTTCCATTAAGGGTTACGTGGATCGGGAATAATTGTGTGTGTAGGGCAGTGGTACATAGACCGGAAGTAGAAATGCTTCCGCTGAGCTTGTAGAGAAAACTATATTTGTATTGTAATGACATTCAAATGTTTTATAGAGTCATACATGTTCACCAACATATAGCTGACGTGTTTTTCCAACCCATTGCAGGTAATTAAGCATAAGTAGCGTTAGCAAGGATTGGAGTCTTAATAGAGATAGAAGCACGTACAAGAATGCTCCGTTTTTTATACTAAAATCCTTGTAATATTAAACATAAATTTTGTAAACTAAATACTTGGGTATTTAATTCCCAAGTAAATTTTCAATGTAAATTAATATTATATTCAAACCTAAAGTCTTCCGCTAAAATTAATCCATAACTCTGATATATTTACAAAACAGGTACCAACTTGTAGTCACACGCCTAGGCCCTAAGTCGGGGTGTGACATGTGACCACTTCAGGTGTAGGGTTTGCATATGAACCGATTACTTTTATGAACATTACATGTATTGGGATTTAGTTTTGATTAATCTTTTGGTTGATTGAATCTATATGTTTATTGGAATTGATTAAACAATTGTATTTTGGGACTTTCGTTTATCATCAATTATTTGGTTTGTGTTCATCAACATTTAGGATTAAGTTCTTATCGCCTATGAACCGTTTACCATTAATCATTGATAGATGCTAACTTTTATATAAATGAACTGGTAATTAAGTAGATAGTGTTCAGTTGTGTCAATTCTTCGGATTAAGTTGTGTGAATCATCATAACTAAACAACAGTTTCTAGTAATCATTTATCTATTCTAATACACGAATCTTGTCTATGTGATTTCCAGATTTGTATAAATTATTGTTAGTTAGTTTATTGCATATCCAGAACCTGAAGTGCATGTAGTCATTGTTTTCGTAAATTTGTTTTACAGCCAAATTAATTTCCATGCCACTTGACATCTCTGTCCGCTTAGAATAATAACTAATTAATCATGTATCTTACTTGCACTTTCCATTGATTCCCTTTGGAGAAGACCTTACATACCCATACTAGTTATAGGTATTTATGTCTTATAAATACGTGTTTTTTTTAATTAGAGCACGACATCTACATCAATTAGGGAATCCCATCTTGGATTCGGGATGGATAAAAGATGTTCGTATGTTATACTATTCAATTCTCAACGACAAATTAATTAAACAGCTCATGTATTGTTATTCATGATATTGATTCGATTCAAGATCATCGATAAATAATGCATTCATTGAATTGACATATAAAAGATTGATAATATCTATACGATTAAATCATTTAAGAAAAATCAATTGTCATGGAGACTCAAACATTGGCGTAACAAAATCTAAAGAGATTGAAATGATAACTTCAACCATCGAACTAAGTAAGCAGATTGAATTATCCTCAGAAGTGATTATATAAAAGGCAGAAATAATAATAAAAAAAGAACATTAAAACATTGTAAATTCACTCAAGAAGTACTACATATGAAGTTTCTCTCTCAGTCTCAATATTCTTTAAACATTGTAAATTCATAAAGAAATGAGGTAGAATAATATTTAATTTATTTATGATGTCATTCGGTTTTTGAAACTAGACCGACTAATGGAACGATAAAACTCCAACCAGTCTCGTTATGAAAAATAAAGGTGTTTTTTCTATTCTTTTGTATGCATAGCATGAGTTGTTACAATTGTTTTTTAGTTCTTTTTATTTTATTTTACATAATATCTGCTCACTTGATTAATGATGTGATAAACTAGTTATTACAATATGACAAGGTGTTTGTTTGTTTTCTAATGACAAATGAATAAATGTCAGGATATTCGGTGTAACTTTATGGCAAAACGAGACTTCGTACGCTCGTGATTGCAGACAACGTTGAGTAGCCCAACCCTACCATATCAACCCACCATCCGATGACCCGTTGTAGTAAAACCCAGTTAAGATCGGATTCGAACTTGATACCTTGTGGCATCTAGCCTAAATCTTTACTTTCCCTCAAATGTCAGCTAAGCTAGAGCTCATTGACGTTCGGATCGATGACTGCACTAACCTACTTGATCGTCTCCATTTCACTCTTAGGAGGAAAATCATCATAAATGAGAAAACCTCATGAATTTTAAAATGAAGTATTTGAGTGTCTCACCTCAATCAGTTGGACCGAGAATCTTTCGTCAGAAGGGGTTTGTTAGGAAGGTTTTATCCCGCTAGTTGTATTTACTTGATACTAAGAAGTTAAGTTGTTTTTATGATAATAAATGCAAGATTATTTCATTGTGCCCACAGAAAAATGTGTGCGTACTTTGAAACACATACTTCTTCTGGTTTTTATGTATGTAGGAATAATGTGAAGCTTTTAATTAAATATATTTGTTCCTACGGTGTAAAGTTTATTAAAATAAGTACTATACGCACAGGAAAAAAAGACAACTTTTTTAGAGTTATCAAGATATCTAAAGAACCAATATAGACACAAAAAGATTTCTTGAAAACCGGCATAAATTTTGCACAAAGACTCGTTTCTTTTCATCAAGATGAGGCTTTCTAAGTTAGTTTGTTTTGGAATTATGTAGTTATCTTATCCATAGTTATCATGTTGTTATGACTTTCATTTCATATAGAATAATACATACATTATTTTTGGGTGAGGTTTCTAATGTTTTGAAAGGGATCCTAGGCTTTCTTTTATTTCTTCTTTTAAATACAAGGTGATGAGTCTTTTGAGTATTTAGAGTATGGTTGTAATCGAACTAAAATTTATGTAAGCTAGTTAAGATTGACTTAATACAAGCTTAAACTGACGAGCTTAAATGAGCTTGAAGACAAGTTGAAGGCTATAAAATAAACAAGTTCGAGCATGAGCTTCATATACCTAGTTCAACGAATTTTACGAGTTTGTTACTTTTTTCATATACCATAATTTATTTTATATAATACATATATAATTATATTATTATGTATAAACATGATTATTATGTAAAATAAAATAAAATAAAATAAATGAATACTATGTGTTGTTATACATATAAACTAAAAGTTATATATATACAATAACTGCTAGTGTGTACAAATAATACAATTAAATGTTTTGTAAATAATAAACTAGTTGAGATCAATTGAGCTAGAATCTGAAAACTTATTAATGACTAAAACACGAGTTTGTAAAATATTTTAAATTAAACAAGTTGAGGTCGAGCTTGAGCTTCTGACTCCTTCATATTGTTTTAATATCAATTTTATATCTATATTCCAATTCTATTTTGCTTAAATGGAATTATAACAAAATACTAATTAAATGTTTACAAAAACAACAAAATTTAGTATGATGATGAGTAATAGTGCATAATTTGAATTAAATTCAAAAGAATATCATGAATTAGAGATATTATTAGACCCTAATTAACTCCAAAACAACCATAAATCATTAATTAACACCCATCATATAATATAATAAATACTAGTTTAAGTAATCAACCATGTTTAGTCAAAAACATAAATTCACCTCAAAAGAAAATAATACTACAATTTTCAATAAATTAATAAAATGTGTCAAAAAAGCCACGTCATGAACCCACCCCTCTCTTCTCTTCTTCCCAATTGGCTTACTTCCATAGCACGTCTGCCCAAAACAAACCAGTATTTATGGAGAGTTTTGAGTTCTTGAATTCTTTTCTCTTTTTTCTTTTAAATCATTCTTTTTAACTTACACCACTTTATTATGGTTTTCCTTTCTCCCATGCCTTCCTCCTTTCCATTTCCTTTATAACTTCCACATACGTTTCATTTCCAATTCCATTCCATTCTATTCTATTCCACCACCCCCCCCCCCTCTCTCTCTCTCTCTAGTTTCAAGTTCTAAACAAGTTTCCAAGACTCTTTTTCTTGTAAAGATTAAATCTTTATATGTTTTAAAAGTTCAAGATTTGTAAAGGGTTTATTTAGTATGATGATGGGAAATTGTTCTGGAATTGGAAAAGAGGATGATGATGAGATGATCCTCCCTCCCGGATTCCGATTCCACCCGACCGATGAAGAGTTGATCACTCACTATCTAATCAAGAAAGTTATTGATAACACCTTCTCTGCTAAAGCAATTGGAGAAGTTGATATGAATAGAATTGAGCCTTGGCAATTGCCTGGTAAGCTCTTAATTTCTTAATTCTTATAATTCAATTTGAATCATTTCGGTTCGATTTGATTCGATTAGTTGAAAGTTTCTAACTTTTTTTCTGGGATTTGTTTGTTTTTTGATTTGGAATAAAGGGTTGGCGAAAATGAGTGGAAAAGAATGGTATTTTTTCTGTGTGAGGGATAAGAAGTACCCGACCGGATTAAGGACGAATAGAGCAACGGATGCCGGTTATTGGAAAGCTACCGGAAAAGATAAGGAGATTTATCGAGGGAATTCGTTGGTCGGAATGAAGAAAACTTTAGTGTTCTATAAAGGAAGAGCTCCAAAAGGGGAAAAGACTAATTGGGTAATTCATGAATTCAGATTGGAAGGCAAATCCTCTGCTCAAACCGGACCGAAATCGACCAAGGTTTTGATTAATTCTTGAATAATTGAATAATCCTCTGTTTTCCTCTGTTTTTTTATTGCTAATTTCGTCGTTGTTGGTTCGAATTGCAGAACGAGTGGGTGATCTGTCGTGTGTTTCATAAGAGTTCTGGTGAGAAGAAGGTGAATTCGGGTGGAATTGGACACCCGCAGTTGACGGAGTCTTCAACATCAAGCGGAAGTGGTGGTGGTGTGATTAAACCCGAATCCCTTCGCGTGCCCGTGCCCTGCTTCTCCAATCCAATGAATATTCAACCATTGCCTAATAATATTCTCAATAACCCAAATTACCATTTTGATCACAATTCCCAATTCCAGTTCCAGTTCCCTTCAAGCTACACATATCATGTTCCAAATCAAACATATTTCAATGGCATACTAAGAAATAATGGTGGATACCAAATGGGAAAGGAGATAGATACACGTTCTCAAGAAACCGCGATGAGTAATGAGATGAACCCTGAGATTTCATCGGTTATGCCGGATTTTGAAATTGGGAAGAGGGAATTTGATGATGATCAAGAAGCTCCATTGGCTTCGGGTGGACCGATCGATATGGATAACATTTGGAATTACTAAATTGGGATCAAGAAGATGAAGATTAAATGGATATGAAAGGTGTAATTGAGTGTTTAATGCATAGAATTTTCTGATGCCTGAGATGCATAATTTCAGGTGATGAAGAAACAGTCATAATGTAAGGGATGATATGTCATATGGTGATTAGTATTTTAGTTTTGTTGTTAATTAAATAATCAATGGGATTTTATTTATTTAATTGTTGTGGAATTCCATGGTTTCGTTTGTCAACTTTGTTTTATAGGTGTTTCCTTTTAAATAATTTTGGCATCGAGAAGTTTGAAATTCGACTCGATTCGAATTCGATTATTAAGATTTAAATTTGGATTTTCAAAACTTCAAATTTAATTCGATTTAAGCTCGAGCTTAATAATCGAATTCGAAGCAAATATGAATTGATGACTCTTATAACTTTCAATTCAATTTAAATTTAAATTATCGTGCTAATTATGCAAATTAAATAGTGTAATTATTTATACAAATGTTGTAATTAAAAACTTTTTTTTCCCAATATCATAATCTTCATATATTAAATAAATTACATGAAGGTTATGATATTGAAATAAATTACTAGTGTAATTAAATTAGATCATAGTGTAATTATACCATATTGTAATTATATTATATTATAATTACACTATGTTATATATATATATATATATATATATATATATATATATATAATTTTACTAATTGATTTCACTTTTAATATGTGACATTGTAGCTATTTAAATTTGTATGCAGGTCTTATAACTATTGTTTTGGTCTTTTGATTTATTTATATAGTTTATTAATGTAGTAGTTTAGTATTTGTTATGTTATTAGTTTGTGGTAGTTTTAAAATAAAAGTAAAATAATTTATTATTTAGGATGAATATGAATAGAACTGAACTCGATTCGAATTTGAGTTTCAAATACGAATCAAATTACGAAATTAGGCATAAATTTTGAATACGAATTCATGTAAAAAAACTTATAGAAAAATAGGATTCAATTAATTCAAATATATATTCATTTAACACCCCTAGTTTTTAACGCCGCACCAAAATTTATTTGTTTTATTACATACGTGTGTATGTTAGAGTTAAAAAGAAAATTATAGGCATTTTGAAAGTTTCTCTCAAAAGTAGAGAACAAGCTCACTGTGAAAATTGGTTATGGTACCAATGCACATTCATTGTTGAATACAACCAGCTACTTGCAACTCGTGCGTTGCAGTGGAGACATGACAGGAACTCGGTTGGTATCGATTAAACCCGTGTGTTATGGTGGAGACGCAGCAAGAACTTGATCAGTATTGTTTTAGTTCATTATGAAAAAAAAAACCCAAAATAAAAAGTTGCAATATGATCAAAAGAATATATACATGTGCCCGTTCATTGCAACAGCAACTCGATTCTTTACATCAAAACATAATAACGAAAAAGTTATATGGTGATATTGAATCAAAAAAATACCTAAAAATTATATTCTTAATATTCACAAAGAATTATTGACACGAGTTTGTTGGTGAGGTTAAATTAAATTACAAATTTACAACGAATTCAAAGCAATTGTGAGAAGTGTCTATTGATTGTCTTTACATTTTTTTTTTATTATCCAGACTTTCATAATTTATTGACATTACTGGTAAACAAGCACATCACGTGGGAAATAATTTAATGAGTAGTTGTAAAAAACATTCTGACCGAGAACAAATATACCTTTTTTTTTTATTTTCAGGTCAAATGCATTCTTATATTTAGATAGACTTTGGTTTAAAGAGTGATTTACTTATTTTACAATCATGAACTACTAAAGTGTAATATGATATTATGAACTTCAAAAAAGATTGTTAATTTTAGTCTTTACCCCACATAATTAATCCAAGGTTAGATAATGGGGTTACTTATTGAACTTATTGTAGAGGTAGGGTTAATTTTTAATAGATCTTTTTCGCTTGTTAAATTGATGGGCCACAATGTTTTATCAACGACCTAATGTAAACAATATGGTTAAACGTAGTTGACATATGCAATCATCTACAAACCGAAGTGCGGACTACTTTAGATCCGACCATAATCGTTTTATTTGATATACATGGACCTCAATTCTAATGGTATATGACTATTGTATCGAAAGTACAAACACAATAATTTAGAGGTGTGATTTTTCTCGACATGTTTATTTTAGTGTAGTTTTAAATATGCTTATGTCAGAATCATTCTTTACATAATTTTAAATTATGAAAAAAAAATGACATAAGAAAGATGGGATAGGTTTCAACATGTAATTATCCATAACATGATTTCTAAAGGTGATGTTTACATTCTTAATATTCATTCTTCACAAGGGGGGAATATGATACTATATATTTAAATTTGACAGTAATATCATATATTTCATCAGTTTAACGGTATTTATACTTTTTGTTTGTTTGTATAGCCATCAAATAAAGGGTTGTAGTTGAATTCCTATTGATGGATATACCCTAAGTGGTATTATTAAATTAGAATAATTTTTGTTTTATATGTGAATAAAAACATAATTGACTATATTTATGAAATAAGTTTGAACTGACCTAAAGTTTGAACCGTTGGTTAACCATATTAATAGAACAATCTTCCCTTAAGATTGAATAATTGGTCGTGTATAACCACAATCGATCAGTTATAAAAGGCAAACACGAAATGCCGATTATAGGTTAGGCTTTGGCATATAATTAGCGAATTTAAACAACCAATGCTCACCCTTGGTTTGACGATCTTTCTAAAATTTGTAACATGTTAGAAATTATCATTTAGGTTACGATTAAGAGAGTATAAAGTGTTTTATCTTTATTATGGAGAATCATAGTGAAAAAAGAAAATGAGAAGGTATGAGTATATAGGAAGTTGTATATTGTGAATAAAATACCGTTATATTAGTATTTTATAATACAGGATGCTATTACATAGTTACATATGAAATTGCCTTCTTTAATAAGCTAACATATTAACGACGAAATTCATATAGACATATTTTAACGATCAAGATGTAGAATATTAGTATACACTCACCTAATCTTCAACAAGTGGTTTTTTTTATAAATGCTTGGAATGATATAGTCACTTATTTTTAATTATAAGTGTGAAGTGTTATATTTTTATTGTATAAAATGAGAACTGTATGATCATAAATTGTATATTATAACTTTATTAAAACCGACAAATATGATATTTTAAACTATTTGAGTATATATACTTAATATCATATGTTTTAGTTGGATTAATATAATATTAGACAAGTTTTATACTAGATATATAAATCGCGTTCTTTAATTTATGCCGGTAGAATGTTGAACATGCATTTCATATTGAAAATTCATATAGGACATATTTTACCATCACGATATAGAATGTAATCAATCACCTACTCGACTATTCTCTTCCACGAGTGGGTAGGGGTGAACAAACCGGTCCTGTCTATAATACATAATCAGACTCCGGTTAATGGTATTTTTAAGACACGAAAATTGACCCTATTATAAATAACCAAGTGGTCAGTTCAGGTCTTATGGGTCTTACCCTGTTTATGTTCACCCTATAAAAGCAAATGGGTCTTACCTACCATATTTGACCTGAACTCAGACCCGGTTAATGGTATTATTTGGAGCCGGGAACCGACCCTACTGTTATATAAATGGATCGGATCGGATCGGTTTTTGTAACGCATGTCTTACCCAAATTATCACCTCTATGAGTGAGTTTATTACAAATGTTTGAAGTGATATAAAACCATTTAAATTATTTTAAAAAGAAATTACATATTTAAGTAATATATAATGTTAATTTTCAATGCATATTCACAATAACAACTACACATATACGCGTTCAAACATGGCTCATAGAATTTAACCCTTCAAATAGAAAAGATAACTAACAAAGTCAAAGTCATAGATCGATGAAATGAATTAATGGGCATATTTATGACACATTAATTTGAGCTTATATAATTTCCTCCTAGTCGTTGATCTACCAAAACGAGTTTTTTTTACGGCAAAGGCTCTTGTCTTTTGAAGAAAAGACTTGTTGTATTAGTCACCGTTCAACAGAAAAAGAAAACTAGTTGAAGGTCTAGGTTACGTCTAAACTTAAATTTATAGTTTGCTAGCTAAGGTTTTTTTGTTATGACAAAAAAATAAGAAGAAGAAGACTATAATCACCAACGGACCCCACTAAAAGGTAAAAAGGAATACAAGGGAAAGTTAATAACTTAATATACCTATTGGTGATCCCTATATAATCACCAACGGGTGAATACTAAGCACCCTAATCCGTTAAATTGTGCTATTGATTGCCACTGATGTTGGTAAACCAAAGGTTAGCTGTTGATTGTTTACCAACTGAGTATCAACGTCATTGAATGCAAACTCATACCATGTTTATCACCGAGTATCACCAACAGATTACCAATAAGACCCTCTCATATAACAGAAATGGATTGGTTTGTTGGTAAAATTCGTGTGTTTTACAATGTTGAGCTTGATGTTAAGAAGATTTGCACGAATAGACAAGGATACTAACTGTGTGTATGTTTTTTTTCCGAACTATAATTGTGTATGTGTGATTAAACAAATTCTTACAACCGAAAAAAGAAGTATTAAACTCAATTTTAAATTACACGAAAATTATCAACTCACTTCCAATTGGAAATTTGTTTTTATCAAATTTCAACCTTCATGCTTGTTAAATACTATTTAATCATATATAATCAAATGAAATTTTGCAAGCACTCTTATATTTGTTGGACAAAAAAAGTTATAAGGAGACAAATTGTTTTATACAATATGCAGAACATACATATAATATATGTATATATACATATACACATATAATGTGTGAACCACCCAAAACTTAGGCTAAAGGGTACGGGCCACTCTGGCTCACTAGCCAGTGATGCTCATGTGGCTCGAGTGAGGTCATTGGACCCCACCCCACCCCACCCCTCATGTCACTAGTGACGTGATCCATGTGAATCTCTTTTTTGTATTTAAATGAAATAAATAATTGAGAATGGAGTATGATATGAGTTGAGGGTGATGTTGAACGATGAAGAAAAAACTGAGGTGACGCTGAAGTTACGAATAATTTCATAATGATGAATAATGACCATAAGGCTATAATGCATATAGCTAGCCTTACAATTTCATCTAAGTAATTAAGAATGAAAATTTTTAATATATATATTCGATTAGTCCATCATATTTAGTTATTTGGATAGTAGGTTAATTTCATATATTATACATGTTGAATAAATTTAATGTTATATTTTTTTCATGTTCATTCTTTGGACTCACGTGATCAAAATAAACATTATTGATCAATGTGTGATTATGGATTATTATCGGACAACAACTCATAGTTTGATTATTAAAATTCTTTTTTTATAAAATAAACGCTGATTGTAAAACGTTGGAAAATTTTATTTTATACAAATAATAACAAAATTCAGTGACCAAAACCAGCCAAAATCAGGATTTGGTCAACAGTCAAAACCGATCGCAGAGAATGACATAGTATTAACAGTCGTAAATAGTTTGTTTAAAAAAAATTAGTTTTGTTATATTTGATGTGATTAATAATCTTTATGTTGACGATTACTTACCTTGTGATTAATAATGTTTCTTCGTTGTTAATAGTTGTGACGACGAAAATCATGCCTTGCACTCTTCAATTACTTCTGCATATATTTCTGGACTTGATTTAATTCATTTGCATGTAATTTAGGTTTTGATTACTTGCATATTAAATAATCATCATAAATATCCTTCTTACCACACATATTGTTTGAATTTTACGTAGATATACCAAAGTGCATTAGATTCAATGATATTCGGTTGTTTAATTGGTGCTTCATTTCTTGAAAGGTCGAGGATTCAAACTATATAGTAGACGAGTTAGGTAAATTTAAGAGTAGAGCATTAGCTGTTAAAAAAAAGTTTACGTACGGAAATTAGTGAAGGATTAATCAGAAGAATAATCGTCACGAGAGGCTATATAATTATAAACTATAAAGTATAGCTATATAAAATATTGTCACGAGCAATCTTTATGTAATTTCACAATCATATATTTTTTAGTGTCTAAAATATATACAAAATCAATTTAATTGTCGAAGTGAATTTTTGTACTGATGAATGCGAAAGGTTATAAATTAAAATATTTTTATAGTTTTATCATTCACTAATACCATGTTATGTTATGTGATGTCAGTTTTATATATCATACCTCAAAATATTATTTAACAATTATATGTTGATACAGTTTCTATGACATATTCATTTTAAAATAGCAAAATATATATATATATATATATATATATATATATATATATATATATACATATACCAAGGCTTCTTAGTGTACTAAGCGTATATAACATGAAGCATGGATACATAACAAAAACGTTGAGGCATAATTATAAATAAATGAAAAAGATATAGGATGTGTCATTATTTTACACAATTTTTTTTTTCTTTATACGTTATTATTTTATTCATGCACAGTTATGAAGCGGAAGGACTTTGTACATTAAGAGACTTTTGTATTGGATTCATGATGTTTTTCCTCTAGAGGCCCTTTTTACGGTGGTAAGATTTTTCACAACCAAATGTTATAATTTTAGGGGCGGTCACCATTCGATTCAGGTCGGGGATTAGGACTCAACTTTCTTTGTAATTTTGTCTATGATTTCGTTAAGTTGTTTTGTCACTTGATTTGACAATTATTTAACTTTGTCTTTAAAGAACCGCTCTTAAACCTAGTGGTGAACAATATTCTTTTGATATGATCTATGATGAAGCTTTATGTATGTTGATACACAGAGAAACCATGCTATATATGTTTATTAAAAAGTCCACCAAGTCTCGGTATCTTTGTACCTCTTTACTAATCTTCTCCTTAACCTTTGTTGTTGCGTCGACGAGAATGAGAAGGCAGAGGGTGTTTGTTTTGTTTAATAATACCCGAAGTTTTAATTAGAGTTTAAGAAAATGCAAAAGGATTCACGAACTACCTTTAGTAAGCCTTGAACATAAGACTATTCCGTTTGAAAGCAAGGGATTTAATACCACATGAAAGATAACTTTGTATAATAGGTTCTACCTAAATATTTTTATGATCAGTTTATTGAACAAATGAATCTATTGTCTCTACTAATTTTTTTAAAAATATTAGAGTCCCAGGACTCGGACCCTGACTGAGGTAAGCCTACCCCTGTATGTGTAATTGTGTATGCATCATTTAATATTTATAAATATTTATGTAGAAATACGATTATATTTAATAATTTAAAACATGTGTAAAAAGAAAATGTATGACCTATTCTTACCTCTAAGCATCACGCAAATCTTAGCTTTAACCTTAAAACTTGTGCCGAAATTTTGATGATGTAATTCATCTCTCACTTTGCACTCAATTGTAAGTAAATTAGGTTAGATAATAATTCAAAATCTTGAATGAAATGGGTGTTTGAAATCTATTTAAATTAGGTTTCCAGGATTCACATGATATTTCTAAATAGGGAACGAAAGAGTCGTCCAAGAAATGAACCCATTATTAAATTTGATTTTATTCTTGCTATTTAGTTTGTCTTTTTTATATGTAGTTTGTTTAGTATATTACTTTTTTCTCAATAAACCTTTTTTCATGTAAAAACAAATGAAGTATGTTAATTTAAGACAAGTTGTTGGTAAGTGATTTCTAATCCCAATCTAGCCTATTTTTAGGTAGTGTTTTGGTAACAAAATATTGTGAAAGAATGAAAAAATAAAATGTTCTGTTGGTTAATAGAATAAAATCACTTATTACATTGTTTATTTTATTCGCTTTAAAATGCCTCAAATTCATTATATCAGCCTCCTTATGTTTTTCCGTTATTTCACCCTGCCATCGCCGTCTACACCATCAACAGCCACCACAACCCCGCCACCGCCACTATCACCAACCAACACTACAACTCGTCACCCACCACACCATCTGTCACCACCAATCACCATCACCGGTCACCACCCACCACCGCCACCTGTTACCGCCGCTCACTTCCACCACCCACAACTACATCCACCACTACAGCTACCACCACCCACCAATTGTATTTTATTTCTTCGTCATTCACGTCTACTAAACAACACAAAGTAATGATTCATTCTATTATTACATGGTAACTAAACAAGACAATGAAATAATAATGATCTATTTTATTTTTTTGTCTATTTCATCTTATACCAAACAGATTGTATTTAGTAAAGAAAGATTAATGTTTTATATTCATCAGTAAATTTGTTTTGACATTACTATAATCATCAGCTCCGTAAATAAAGTTTGTGGGATAAAAGAAATTATCACACAGTCATAATACAACGAACTTGTTGAAAAAATATTTTTGGTTTCTTGAATTGAGCAGACAAACAAAAAGGTTTAGGTTTTATATGATGAATTTTTTTTTCTACAACATACATCAATTCAGGTTATGCGATAACAAGCCATTTGGACCTCGTGATACATGTGCATGAAAATTGAAAATTATGAAGTATTGGGTCTTGATGGGCTTGCAATGTGTTAAAAGGTTCTTTAGAGTTTTAGACTACATTAGATAATAACAATCAACAACTTAGATTGCATTTTCGTATCTTAAATAAACATAAATTATAATTTCACATTCTACAAATAAACTACAATTCATATCCATCTCTTTATTGTAAATGAATCTTTTTATTTAATACATGAAAAAATTTACATTAAAAAAAAAATCATATCTTGCAAATAAATTACCTTTACATGTGTGTGCACACGCCACGATTACTAGACAAGACAACACAAAAAAAAATAAAAAGTACCTTTATATGTGCGCCTAGTTTGTCTTAATGGCGAGGCATGGACAAAACACACAAAGAAACTACCTCTAATCTCAAGAGTTCGGGAACCTAATCGACTTATCACATCGATGCGTAGCTATTTTAGGGTTCTGTTAATAGCTAAGTTGATGCCAATGTTGATGGCAGAGATTTTAAGTTTCGAGAATATCAATTTCAACAAACCACTACGTCTATTGAGACACCATATTTGCAATACATGGAGATTGGTATTTTAGGCTTAAAACACCAAATATAGGTTGTAATGTTGTATTACCGTTGGCAAAAGGATCCCACTCTGACAAATGACTTAGATGATAAGCCTAAATGAGAATCTTATAAAACATCTATTCTGACAGATTGCAGACAAATCGTTGGTCAATTACTTGTTTCCCCATAAGCGATGAAAGTGCACATGTATTGTGTTGTTTATCAGTTTTTCATGTAAGTAATAGAAAAAATGAATAATAATAATAAACATATGAACCTGTTACAACATGAAGAATAGTAATCGCAGTTGAGTATGATGTAGTCAACACGTTTGTCATCTTGATCGAGTTCCCCTTTAGGATGTATAGTTAAGGATGGTGTTAGGGTTCTTGAGAGGAACTCGGTTTATGAGAGATGAGGCTCACAAAATTGTTATGTGTATGTGATTAAGTTATGATGTTAATATTTATCTCTCTTTAAATACACTCAAGGGGAAACCCTTTATTAGCTAGTAAGGGTAATATGACCCATCAATAATTACCAAACTAATATATAATAAGATATAATTAATATTTTGATCTATTGTAATATAAATGATTATAATGGCCATATAAAAGTATATATAATTATATATTTAATCTTACATATGTCGATAACTAAACGCTTGGCTCCGAACATTGATTAATTACGCAATAATTACCAATGGATTATCGACCGTTTTATTTTGTTTTGCCTCTTCCTAATTTTCTTTTGGCATTTGTCAGGATGTGTTGGTAAATTTACAACGGTGAAGTATGTATTTATTTAGTAGAAAAAGGAAGTCTAATAGTTTAATCGGACCCTCAGATCTTGGTATCATGCAAGCAAATGCCAGTATAATATATAATATAAGTTTTTTTAAGTTGTATTTAAATTAATTTACAAAAAATAGTTTTAGAATAAATAAAATAAATAGAAAATTTTGAGTTTTTAAAAAACACAAATGGACACAACTCAATTTGAGATATAAAATGCCTTTTGGTTTTTAGTGCATAAAATCTTGATAATTGTATACACAAAAATGGATAATTTAATACCCTCAAAACTTTGCTTCATGCAATTTTGGCAATAAACCAAGTTTGACAAAACAAAGATGTTTGTGAGAAGGATGATCGGCATTAATTTTAAGAATTTGTTAGGATATATACGATTATAGTCATTAGCTAATAAAAGATAAAACGAAGTTGAAATGTTGTCTTAAAATGTATAGAGACGTGTTGATGTGTTGCCAAGAAAATAATGATACATGACATGTGTCAAAAAGTTATCTAGTTAGATAGTTTGGTTTAATAATTTATGTCATAGTTAAGCGCAAAATACACCCCTGTGGTCAACACCGTGCAGCATTAGCACCTATGGTCAATTTTTTGCACGGTGCACATTTGTGGTCTGATTCCTTTTGCAATCGGGCCCGACTATTAACCCCCATTAATTTTAACCGTTTAGATAATGAGAAAACCCATCATTTCACCCTTGTAACCGAACCCGAAAAGACCCCCTGTTCACAAGATACAACCCTAAATAGCCGCCGGGTTGCATACTCTCACGATCAAGTGTTTTGGTATCAATTAATAAACATGTGTTTAGTATTATATGAATTAGTAATTAGATGCAATGTATCATATTAAGTAATAATGTTGTGTAATATAGTATACTAGTTTTTAGCCTGCGTGTTACGCGAGTTATGTTTAAATTTTTATTATTAATCATTTTGTAATTATATTTTTCTAATTATTTGTTTTATTTTTCAATCGAGTTTTATTTTTATTTAATACGTACATATAAGGTTGTTACGTTAATTATATTTTTTGATGTTTAGTGTCTTTAAGTGTAGATTAATATTTTTACGGATATAAAACGTCTTGCCCTCATCAATGGTTTTATAAAATAACTCATCCGCATTTGAGTCATATTTTCATTTAGTAATGCACCAACTCACCTACCATAACTTCATGCAAAAGTGAAAAGCACATTCATTCAGTTATTTTTGAGAAAAGTTCTACACTTCTACACAATGTGCACCACGTGTAACTAATCTCAACCATCTATAATAGACCACAAAGTACATAATCGGTTGACTCATGTGTATAAAGTTATTTTGCTCTAGCAAAAGAGCATGCTCATAACATGTACACATTCCTAGGAAGCAAAACATACTTCAAGAATCTCAAGAATCCAAATAAGATATAAAATTAAGTATCGTTCTTTAACCTACTTAATAATTGTGCTTGACTTTTGTTTATAGTCATAACGCAGCTAACTAATAAAGGATATTGTCGTCTTGTAAGAAGGTGTCAGGGCAAACTGAATGAACACTGATATGGACATGGATTGTTGTTTTTATGTTCTCTAATTCTTTCAACACTCCAGAGTTTCTTATCTAAACTTTCGAATCTTCGTCTAACTTTCTTAGTGAGTTCCAACTCACCCGCAATCGACTCGATGGCGGTTTCAACCGCTAGTCTATCTTTAGTTTTTTAGTTTTATGTAA
Organism: Bidens hawaiensis; assembly: GCF_021521415.1. Taxonomy (NCBI): domain Eukaryota; kingdom Viridiplantae; phylum Streptophyta; class Magnoliopsida; order Asterales; family Asteraceae; genus Bidens; species Bidens hawaiensis. The sequence goes on along the minus strand of NW_027505264.1, from coordinate 3,270 downwards.
TGCTTTCTTTTCAGCAAAGCGAGTAAATAGTTGACTTTTGAATGGTCAAAGCTTTGATAATGTGGTTGAATTGAAGGCAGGCCCATCGAGCTTTTGTGTTAACAGCATATATAAGTGAACGGTGGATATAAGTTACATGCTAGACAATGAGATATAAGTGACATGCTAGACGATAGAAGGTTATCACGCGACCACATTCGATGGATGATTGGTTTGTTATGTTTGAAGAACCATCAGGAGTTTGAACTCGAGATTGGGTTTAATCTGCGGTTTTGTTAAACTTTCAGCGGTGAATCAAGAACACAATAAGAGATTTGATCAACACACTACGATCGACTCTTTTATTAAGAAAACGACAAACGAGAAAAACTTAATAATTATGATCAATGTATGGCTTATATAGAGCACATACATGACTAATCCTATACTAACTCAATACACAATTTGAATCCAAAAAAAATATGATTAAATAAAATAAGACTAACTTATCCAATAATAATAAACTAATTATTATATTAATTATTCTCCGAGATATTAGGAGTCTTCAATCTGATTTGGTGTTGTACACGTTTAACACTCCCTCTCAACACCAAACTCTTCTAACCGTGAGACACACGAGCACCTCGAATCGGAACAACCCAGCCGACTCAACACACAAAGTTTCAACCATCCCCGGACACACGGTGACGGCACGTCATTACTGAAACCTTTAACTCGATGAACACCTAAACAAAGTTGACACACAACCTTGTCACACTCCGTTGTACTGGCGAACTCAACCACCTTCTAACTCCTTCACCGTCACCTTTGAGGCATGACTTAGTGAGACTATACATTCACAACATCTTTGCCCTATCCATGCAAAAATTCAACTATGCAAGTCGGCTGCTACGTGTTCACCGGTTCGTCAGCCATCCAAGGCTGCTTTGCTCCTATGATTGACTTCAGCCTACCCTTCGATCGGGACCCTTGCCATGATCAAATCTAGACACTTTCAAATTTCGATCGGGAACTTACCGCGATCGAAACACGGACACCCCATCGTTCGACCCAGAAACTCACCGCAAACTCACCGCAATCGGAACACGGACACACCTTCGTTCGATCGGTTCTATGTTTTAAGCGAACTAAAACAGTCGGTCTTCGTTTCCCTTGACCGAGCGGTTCAAACACTAACCCGACAAACAGGTTGCAGCTAGTTCATGATGGCCGACACACCTTTGATTGGAACCTTACTCACCTCGATCAGAACCGAGACACGCCTTGTTCGATCAGAACTTACCGTGAACGGAAGCTGGACTTACCTTCCTTCTATCGGTTTCTCTAAATAACCCGAAAAACCCACCACTAAACTTATCATTGGTCATCAGTCATAACATCAAACGGTCCCCGTGACATCGGTTAACCCGAACCCCATCGGAGTTGCCTCTCTACTACACCATTTAATATAAATTTTATTCTACTGACTTATCACCACACATGGGTATTGCTAAAAGAAGCAACACAGTATACTTTTCATGTGACCATTAAAAGTCTTCAAACATGTGAACTTTCTTTCACAGCCTACACTCTTATCTCCTTAACTCCATTAAGAAACTTCCAGACTTTTATATAATAAAATAGCCCATGCAAACAAATATGGAGAAAACCGTTTCTTTTCTTTTAGTCTTTTCGTAAGGATGACCAAACGAATTAGTTCTTTTTGGATCGACTGAAAACCAAAAATTTCGTTTCAAAACCATTCACCATAAATTGATATAAACACCGAAAGCACGCTTCTTCCGACTTCAATCAACCGAAAAACAATTCTCGCCCGAAAAGTAAGACTCCCTTTGTAATCATCAATGAAACCCTTTATTTATCGGCTGCCCTCCACCGACGGACGCAACCAGCCGGCGGAGGCTGTCCCGATCTTCAAACCGCTTCCCGTTACGAGCCCTAAGCTTTGATACCACTTGTTAAACTTTCAGCGGGTGAATCAAGAACACAAATAAGAGATTTGATCAACACACGATCGACTCTTTTATTAAGAAAACGACAAACGAGAAAAACTTAATAATTATGATACAATGCATGGCTTATATAGAGCACATACATGACTAATCCTATACTAACTCAAATACACAATTTGAATCCAAAAAAAATATGATTAAATAAAATAAGACTAACTTATCCAATAATAATAAACTAATTATTATATTAATTATTCTCCGAGATATTAGGAGTCTTCAATCTGATTTGGTGTTGTACACGTTTAACAGTTTCAACATACAAAAACCACATCATGATTAATATTCTTTTCAAAACCCGAACCCAAAACACTATTCGTAACCAAAATAAGCAAACCGTAGTAAAAAAACCTAATAAAAAACCGATGGTTTGGCTTAATGTTTTTTTAAAGGGATTTTCCGAGTCGGTTTTGCTACAAAAAAAAACCAAAAAAATTACCACCGATTGGAACCGAAGTTGAAGCCGAGTAAACTCTTTTCCACGAAAGGCCAAATCAGTTACCATCCTTAAACAGTGACGACATGTGCACGCTTAACAATAAAGTCAGAAAACAACATGCTATATGCAACTTATACTCTACCATAATCTATATAAAAGACATAACATCAACGCAAATACTTAGTCTCAATACCAGTTGGCTTTCAACCCGAAGCTTGAGCACCAAATTTAAACGATACAGACGAAAATTTCAAAAAAAGGATAAGATATCAATGAACCTTGTGAATCATTAATAGATAGTGGACAAACACAAACTACAGTAGTATTTTAAACTGAATAGCATAACTCACAAAGCCACACTAACAGTTGACACACATATTACATAGATAAAGCCAAATATACACCCACCAAAAATCCTCATTCAAGCAAATACATTTCTGCTATACAATCTACATTCTGCAATCTTTCAAGACAGTAACATGTTGGTGTCAACTATATTACTGACCTTCCTAGTCCTTCTGCAGAAACACCCTACAATCCATAGAAACCACGATCCTTAAGTTAAAAATTTGAAGGAGAACTTACAAATGCCCGCTCATCGCAAAATTACCCTTTACCTGACTCGACCGTACCAGCCCATTTTATTACCCAACACAAACGCGAAGGAAAGTTACTCACTTTGACAGTTTCAACCGTTGCATATAATAACGAAAAGTGAACGTATTGATAAGCTTGGAGTTTGGTTTTCTCAACTTTTCCACCACCAAACACTCACAAAGACAGTATGCAACCATGTCAACTTCAAATCTCAAGTGCAAAGCA